>NW_026292652.1:0-58857 GCF_023091745.1 Budorcas taxicolor
TTATTTGTAGATGTATTGTGTGGTGAGAAGGGCTAGGGTCGGGGAACTTCTTGATTTTGCACCAAGGGTGTGAAGGACCCTTTCGAAGTTCCAGAGGTGAGGTGTGATCCGCCTCGAGACGCCTCAGCGGAAATGGGCCTCATCTCGCCTGGAGGGGAGAACCTCCTGGATTTTCTCCAGTTGCGGCAGGTCTTCTCGAGTTACGACGGGGACCTCAGGGACCCGCTCTGGTGGCCTCAGGAATCGCCAGTCCCCATGCGAGTTGCTAGGGGACCTCTCGGGATTCCTCTCCCGTCCATGCCGGGGCCTCAGTCCTTGTGTGGAGTCGGGGCCGGAACCTGAGGATTCCTCTCCAGTGTTGCCATGGATCTTGGGGTGCTTCTGAGTCTCCCCAGGGGAGTCAGGCCTCGTCTCGAGTGGGGGCATGCACGTGCGCTTTCCTCCCGAGCTGCAGCAGTAGTGTCACGCTTCCTGTCACGTGGATCAAGGGATCTGTGGCTTTCCCTCGAGGCTGTCCCTCGAGGCTTTCCCACGAGGCTTTCCCACAGGGCTGTGCCACGTGCCACCTTGGTGGGAGTCGATCCTCGGCGTGAAAGACGAGCCGGTGAAGGGAAAAGAGGTTCCTCTGGAATGGACTGAGACATCTGGGGGACTCTTGGAATGGTGGCACGACCCTGGAGTTCCTCTCGCCGTTCCTGTTGAGAGGGCCTCCTCTTGAGATGCGACGGGAACGCCGGGAACTCTTTCCCGATGAAGCAGGGAAAGGATCCCTCATCTCGAGCTACGAGGTGGAAACGGGGCTCCTCTGGATGTGGGCGGGACCCTCGTGATTCCTCTCGAGTGGAGAAGGCTAGGTCGGGGAACTTCTTGATTTGCACCAAGGGTGTGAAAGACCCTTTCGAAGTTCCAGAGGTGAGGTGTGATCCGCCTCGAGACGCCTCAGCGGAAATGGACCTCATCTCGCCTGGAGGGGAGAACCTCCTGGATTTTCTCGAGTTGCGGCAGGTCTTCTCGAGTTACGACGGGGACCTCAGGGACCCGCTCTGGTGGCCTCAGGAAAGGCCAGTCCCCATGCGAGTTGCTAGGGGACCTCTCGGGATTCCTCTCCCGTCCATGCCGGGGCCTCAGTCCTTGTGTGGAGTCGGGGCCGGAACCTGAGGATTCCTCTCCAGTGTTGCCATGGATCTTGGGGTGCTTCTGAGTCTCCCCAGGGGAGTCAGGCCTCGTCTCGAGTGGGGGCATGCACGTGCGCTTTCCTCCCGAGCTGCAGCAGTAGTGTCACGCTTCCTGTCACGTGGATCAAGGGATCTGTGGCTTTCCCTCGAGGCTGTCCCTCGAGGCTTTCCCACGAGGCTTTCCCACAGGGCTGTGCCACGTGCCACCTTGGTGGGAGTCGATCCTCGGCGTGAAAGACGAGCCGGTGAAGGGAAAAGAGGTTCCTCTGGAATGGACTGAGACATCTGGGGGACTCTTGGAATGGTGGCACGACCCTGGAGTTCCTCTCGCCGTTCCTGTTGAGAGGGCCTCCTCTTGAGATGCGACGGGAACGCCGGGAACTCTTTCCCGACGAAGCAGGGAAAGGATCCCTCCTCTCGAGCTACGAGGCGGGAAACGGGGCTCCTCTGGATGTGGGCGGGACCCTCGTGATTCCTCTCGAGTGGAGACGGCTAGGTCGGGGAACTTCTTGATTTGCACCAAGGGTGTGAAGGACCCTTTCGAAGTTCCAGAGGTGAGGTGTGATCAGCCTCGAGACGCCTCAGCGGAAATGGGCCTCATCTCGCCTGGAGGGGAGAACCTCCTGGATTTTCTCGAGTTGCGGCAGGTCTTCTCGAGTTACGACGGGGACCTCAGGGACCCGCTCTGGTGGCCTCAGGAAAGGCCAGTCCCCATGCGAGTTGCTAGGGGACCTCTCGGGATTCCTCTCCCGTCCATGCCGGGGCCTCAGTCCTTGTGTGGAGTCGGGGCAGGAACCTGAGGATTCCTCTCCAGTGTTGCCATGGATCTTGGGGTGCTTCTGAGTCTCCCCAGGGGAGTCAGGCCTCGTCTCGAGTGGGGGCATGCACGTGCGCTTTCCTCCCGAGCTGCAGCAGTTGTGTCACGCTTCCTGTCACGTGGATCAAGGGATCTGTGGCTTTCCCTCGAGGCTGTCCCTCGAGGCTTTCCCACGAGGCTTTCCCACAGGGCTGTGCCACGTGCCACCTTGGTGGGAGTCGATCCTCGGCGTGAAAGACGAGCCGGTGAAGGGAAAAGAGGTTCCTCTGGAATGGACTGAGACATCTGGGGGACTCTTGGAATGGTGGCACGACCCTGGAGTTCCTCTCGCCGTTCCTGTTGAGAGGGCCTCCTCTTGAGATGCGACGGGAACGCCGGGAACTCTTTCCCGACGAAGCAGGGAAAGGATCCCTCCTCTCGAGCTACGAGGCGGAAACGGGGCTCCTCTGGATGTGGGCGGGACCCTCGTGATTCCTCTCGAGTGGAGAAGGCTAGGTCGGGGAACTTCTTGATTTGCACCAAGGGTGTGAAAGACCCTTTCGAAGTTCCAGAGGTGAGGTGTGATCCGCCTCGAGACGCCTCAGCGGAAATGGACCTCATCTCGCCTGGAGGGGAGAACCTCCTGGATTTTCTCGAGTTGCGGCAGGTCTTCTCGAGTTACGACGGGGACCTCAGGGACCCGCTCTGGTGGCCTCAGGAAAGGCCAGTCCCCATGCGAGTTGCTAGGGGACCTCTCGGGATTCCTCTCCCGTCCATGCCGGGGCCTCAGTCCTTGTGTGGAGTCGGGGCCGGAACCTGAGGATTCCTCTCCAGTGTTGCCATGGATCTTGGGGTGCTTCTGAGTCTCCCCAGGGGAGTCAGGCCTCGTCTCGAGTGGGGGCATGCACGTGCGCTTTCCTCCCGAGCTGCAGCAGTAGTGTCACGCTTCCTGTCACGTGGATCAAGGGATCTGTGGCTTTCCCTCGAGGCTGTCCCTCGAGGCTTTCCCACGAGGCTTTCCCACAGGGCTGTGCCACGTGCCACCTTGGTGGGAGTCGATCCTCGGCGTGAAAGACGAGCCGGTGAAGGGAAAAGAGGTTCCTCTGGAATGGACTGAGACATCTGGGGGACTCTTGGAATGGTGGCACGACCCTGGAGTTCCTCTCGCCGTTCCTGTTGAGAGGGCCTCCTCTTGAGATGCGACGGGAACGCCGGGAACTCTTTCCCGACGAAGCAGGGAAAGGATCCCTCCTCTCGAGCTACGAGGCGGAAACGGGGCTCCTCTGGATGTGGGCGGGACCCTCGTGATTCCTCTCGAGTGGAGACGGCTAGGTCGGGGAACTTCTTGATTTGCACCAAGGGTGTGAAGGACCCTTTCGAAGTTCCAGAGGTGAGGTGTGATCAGCCTCGAGACGCCTCAGCGGAAATGGGCCTCATCTCGCCTGGAGGGGAGAACCTCCTGGATTTTCTCGAGTTGCGGCAGGTCTTCTCGAGTTACGACGGGGACCTCAGGGACCCGCTCTGGTGGCCTCAGGAAAGGCCAGTCCCCATGCGAGTTGCTAGGGGACCTCTCGGGATTCCTCTCCCGTCCATGCCGGGGCCTCAGTCCTTGTGTGGAGTCGGGGCAGGAACCTGAGGATTCCTCTCCAGTGTTGCCATGGATCTTGGGGTGCTTCTGAGTCTCCCCAGGGGAGTCAGGCCTCGTCTCGAGTGGGGGCATGCACGTGCGCTTTCCTCCCGAGCTGCAGCAGTTGTGTCACGCTTCCTGTCACGTGGATCAAGGGATCTGTGGCTTTCCCTCGAGGCTGTCCCTCGAGGCTTTCCCACGAGGCTTTCCCACAGGGCTGTGCCACGTGCCACCTTGGTGGGAGTCGATCCTCGGCGTGAAAGACGAGCCGGTGAAGGGAAAAGAGGTTCCTCTGGAATGGACTGAGACATCTGGGGGACTCTTGGAATGGTGGCACGACCCTGGAGTTCCTCTCGCCGTTCCTGTTGAGAGGGCCTCCTCTTGAGATGCGACGGGAACGCCGGGAACTCTTTCCCGACGAAGCAGGGAAAGGATCCCTCCTCTCGAGCTACGAGGCGGAAACGGGGCTCCTCTGGATGTGGGCGGGACCTTCGTGATTCCTCTCGAGTGGAGACGGCTAGGTCGGGGAACTTCTTGATTTGCACCAAGGGTGTGAAGGACCCTTTCGAAGTTCCAGAGGTGAGGTGTGATCCGCCTCGAGACGCCTCATCGGAAATGGGCCTCATCTCGCCTGGAGGGGAGAACCTCCTGGATTTTCTCGAGTTTCGGCAGGTCTTCTCGAGTTACGACGGGGACCTCAGGGACCCGCTCTGGTGGCCTCAGGAAAGGCCAGTCCCCATGCGAGTTGCTAGGGGACCTCTCGGGATTCCTCTCCCGTCCATGCCGGGGCCTCAGTCCTTGTGTGGAGTCGGGGCCGGAACCTGAGGATTCCTCTCCAGTGTTGCCATGGATCTTGGGGTGCTTCTGAGTCTCCCCAGGGGAGTCAGGCCTCGTCTCGAGTGGGGGCATGCACGTGCGCTTTCCTCCCGAGCTGCAGCAGTAGTGTCACGCTTCCTGTCACGTGGATCAAGGGATCTGTGGCTTTCCCTCGAGGCTGTCCCTCGAGGCTTTCCCACGAGGCTTTCCCACAGGGCTGTGCCACGTGCCACCTTGGTGGGAGTCGATCCTCGGCGTGAAAGACGAGCCGGTGAAGGGAAAAGAGGTTCCTCTGGAATGGACTGAGACATCTGGGGGACTCTTGGCATGGTGGCACGACCCTGGAGTTCCTCTCGCCGTTCCTGTTGAGAGGGCCTCCTCTTGAGATGCGACGGGAACGCCGGGAACTCTTTCCCGACGAAGCAGGGAAAGGATCCCTCATCTCGAGCTACGAGGCGGAAACGGGGCTCCTCTGGATGTGGGCGGGACCCTCGTGATTCCTCTCGAGTGGAGAAGGCTAGGTCGGGGAACTTCTTGATTTGCACCAAGGGTGTGAAGGACCCTTTCGAAGTTCCAGAGGTGAGGTGTGATCCGCCTCGAGACGCCTCAGCGGAAATGGGCCTCATCTCGCCTGGAGGGGAGAACCTCCTGGATTTTCTCGAGTTGCGGCAGGTCTTCTCGAGTTACAACGGGGACCTCAGGGACCCGCTCTGGTGGCCTCAGGAAAGGCCAGTCCCCATGCGAGTTGCTAGGGGACCTCTCGGGATTCCTCTCCCGTCCATGCCGGGGCCTCAGTCCTTGTGTGGAGTCGGGGCCGGAACCTGAGGATTCCTCTCCAGTGTTGCCATGGATCTTGGGGTGCTTCTGAGTCTCCCCAGGGGAGTCAGGCCTCGTCTCGAGTGGGGGCATGCACGTGCGCTTTCCTCCCGAGCTGCAGCAGTAGTGTTACGCTTCCTGTCACGTGGATCAAGGGATCTGTGGCTTTCCCTCGAGGCTGTCCCTCGAGGCTTTCCCACGAGGCTTTCCCACAGGGCTGTGCCACGTGCCACCTTGGTGGGAGTCGATCCTCGGCGTGAAAGACGAGCCGGTGAAGGGAAAAGAGGTTCCTCTGGAATGGACTGAGACATCTGGGGGACTCTTGGAATGGTGGCACGACCCTGGAGTTCCTCTCGCCGTTCCTGTTGAGAGGGCCTCCTCTTGAGATGCGACGGGAACGCCGGGAACTCTTTCCCGACGAAGCAGGGAAAGGATCCCTCCTCTCGAGCTACGAGGCGGAAACGGGGCTCCTCTGGATGTGGGCGGGACCCTCGTGATTCCTCTCGAGTGGAGACGGCTAGGTCGGGGAACTTCTTGATTTGCACCAAGGGTGTGAAGGACCCTTTCGAAGTTCCAGAGGTGAGGTGTGATCAGCCTCGAGACGCCTCAGCGGAAATGGGCCTCATCTCGCCTGGAGGGGAGAACCTCCTGGATTTTCTCGAGTTGCGGCAGGTCTTCTCGAGTTACGACGGGGACCTCAGGGACCCGCTCTGGTGGCCTCAGGAAAGGCCAGTCCCCATGCGAGTTGCTAGGGGACCTCTCGGGATTCCTCTCCCGTCCATACCGGGGCCTCAGTCCTTGTGTGGAGTCGGGGCCAGAACCTGAGGATTCCTCTCCAGTGTTGCCATGGATCTTGGGGTGCTTCTGAGTCTCCCCAGGGGAGTCAGGCCTCGTCTCGAGTGGGGGCATGCACGTGCGCTTTCCTCCCGAGCTGCAGCAGTAGTGTCACGCTTCCTGTCACGTGGATCAAGGGATCTGTGGCTTTCCCTCGAGGCTGTCCCTCGAGGCTTTCCCACGAGGCTTTCCCACAGGGCTGTGCCACGTGCCACCTTGGTGGGAGTCGATCCTCGGCGTGAAAGACGAGCCGGTGAAGGGAAAAGAGGTTCCTCTGGAATGGACTGAGACATCTGGGGGACTCTTGGAATGGTGGCACGACCCTGGAGTTCCTCTACTCTGCCGTTCTGTTGAGAGGGCCTCCTCTTCACATGCGACGGGAACGCCGGGAACTCTTTCCGACGAAGCAGGGAAAGGATCCCTCATCTCGAGCTACGAGGCGGAAACGGGGCTCCTCTGGATGTGGGCGGGACCCTCGTGATTCCTCTCGAGTGGAGACGGCTAGGTCGGGGAACTTCTTGATTTGCACCAAGGGTGTGAAGGACCCTTTCGAAGTTCCAGAGGTGAGGTGTGATCAGCCTCGAGACGCCTCAGCGGAAATGGGCCTCATCTCGACCTGAGGGGAGAACCTCCTGGATTTTCTCGAGTTGCGGCAGGTCTTCTCCAGTTACGACGGGGACCTCAGGGACCCGCTCTGGTGGCCTCAGGAAAGGCCAGGCCCCATGCGAGTTGCTAGGGGACCTCTCGGGATTCCTCTCCCGTCCATGCCGGGGCCTCAGTCCTTGTGTGGAGTCGGGGCCGGAACCTGAGGATTCCTCTCCAGTGTTGCCATGGATCTTGGGGAGCTTCTGAGTCTCCCCAAGGGAGTCAGGCCTCGTCTCGAGTGGGGGCATGCACGTGCGCTTTCCTCCCGAGCTGCAGCAGTAGTGTCACGCTTCCTGTCACGTGGATCAAGGGATCTGTGGCTTTCCCTCGAGGCTGTCCCTCGAGGCTTTCCCACGAGGCTTTCCCACAGGGCTGTGCCACGTGCCACCTTGGTGGGAGTCGATCCTCGGCGTGAAAGACGAGCCGGTGAAGGGAAAAGAGGTTCCTCTGGAATGGACTGAGACATCTGGGGGACTCTTGGAATGGTGGCACGACCCTGGAGTTCCTCTCGCCGTTCCTGTTGAGAGGGCCTCCTCTTGAGATGCGACGGGAACGCCGGGAACTCTTTCCCGACGAAGCAGGGAAAGGATCCCTCCTCTCGAGCTACGAGGCGGAAACGGGGCTCCTCTGGATGTGGGCGGGACCCTCGTGATTCCTCTCGAGTGGAGACGGCTAGGTCGGGGAACTTCTTGATTTGCACCAAGGGTGTGAAGGACCCTTTCGAAGTTCCAGAGGTGAGGTGTGATCAGCCTCGAGACGCCTCAGCGGAAATGGGCCTCATCTCGCCTGGAGGGGAGAACCTCCTGGATTTTCTCGAGTTGCGGCAGGTCTTCTCGAGTTACGACGGGGACCTCAGGGACCCGCTCTGGTGGCCTCAGGAAAGGCCAGTCCCCATGCGAGTTGCTAGGGGACCTCTCGGGATTCCTCTCCCGTCCATGCCGGGGCCTCAGTCCTTGTGTGGAGTCGGGGCAGGAACCTGAGGATTCCTCTCCAGTGTTGCCATGGATCTTGGGGTGCTTCTGAGTCTCCCCAGGGGAGTCAGGCCTCGTCTCGAGTGGGGGCATGCACGTGCGCTTTCCTCCCGAGCTGCAGCAGTTGTGTCACGCTTCCTGTCACGTGGATCAAGGGATCTGTGGCTTTCCCTCGAGGCTGTCCCTCGAGGCTTTCCCACGAGGCTTTCCCACAGGGCTGTGCCACGTGCCACCTTGGTGGGAGTCGATCCTCGGCGTGAAAGACGAGCCGGTGAAGGGAGAAAAGAGGTTCCTCTGGAATGGACTGAGACATCTGGGGGACTCTTGGAATGGTGGCACGACCCTGGAGTTCCTCTCGCCGTTCCTGTTGAGAGGGCCTCCTCTTGAGATGCGACGGGAACGCCGGGAACTCTTTCCCGACGAAGCAGGAAAGGATTCCCTCCTCTCGAGCTACGAGGCGGAAACGGGGCTCCTCTGGATGTGGGCGGGACCTTCGTGATTCTCCTCTCGAGTGGAGACGGCTAGGTCGGGGAACTTCTTGATTTGCACCAAGGGTGTGAAGGACCCTTTCGAAGTTCCAGAGGTGAGGTGTGATCCGCCTCGAGAACGCCTCATCGGAAATGGGCCTCATCTCGCCTGGAGGGGAGAACCTCCTGGATTTTCTCGAGTTTCGGCAGGTCTTCTCGAGTTACGACGGGGACCTCAGGGACCAGCTCTGTGTGGCCTCAGGAAAGGCCAGTCCCCATGCGAGTTGCTAGGGGTACCCTCTCGGGATTCCTCTCCCCGTCCATGCCGGGGCCTCAGTCCTTGTGTGGAGTCGGGGCCGGAACCTGAGGATTCCTCTCCAGTGTTGCCATGATCTTGGGGTGCTTCTGAGTCTCCCCAGGGGAGTCAGGCCTCGTCTCGAGTGGGGGCATGCACGTGCGCTTTCCTCCCGAGCTGCAGCAGTAGTGTCACGCTTCCTGTCACGTGGATCAAGGGATCTGTGGCTTTCCCTCGAGGCTGTCCCTCGAGGCTTTCCCACGAGGCTTTCCCACAGGGCTGTGCCACGTGCCACCTTGGTGGGAGTCGATCCTCGGCGTGAAAGACGAGCCGGTGAAGGGAAAAGAGGTTCCTCTGGAATGGACTGAGACATCTGGGGGACTCTTGGAATGGTGGCACGACCCTGGAGTTCCTCATCGCCGTTCCTGTTTGAGAGGGCCTCCTCTTCACATGCGACGGGAACGCCGGGAACTCTTTCCCGACGAAGCAGGGAAAGGATCCTCATCTCGAGCTACGAGGCGGAAACGGGGCTCCTCTGGATGTGGGCGGGACCCTCGTGATTCCTCTCGAGTGGAGAAGGCTAGGTCGGGGAACTTCTTGATTTGCACCAAGGGTGTGAAGGACCCTTTCGAAGTTCCAGAGGTGAGGTGTGATCCGCCTCGAGACGCCTCAGCGGAAATGGGCCTCATCTCGCCTGGAGGGGAGAACCTCCTGGATTTTCTCGAGTTGCGGCAGGTCTTCTCGAGTTACAACGGGGACCTCAGGGACCCGCTCTGGTGGCCTCAGGAAAGGCCAGTCCCCATGCGAGTTGCTAGGGGACCTCTCGGGATTCCTCTCCCGTCCATGCCGGGGCCTCAGTCCTTGTGTGGAGTCGGGGCCGGAACCTGAGGATTCCTCTCCAGTGTTGCCATGGATCTTGGGGTGCTTCTGAGTCTCCCCAGGGGAGTCAGGCCTCGTCTCGAGTGGGGGCATGCACGTGCGCTTTCCTCCCGAGCTGCAGCAGTAGTGTCACGCTTCCTGTCACGTGGATCAAGGGATCTGTGGCTTTCCCTCGAGGCTGTCCCTCGAGGCTTTCCCACGAGGCTTTCCCACAGGGCTGTGCCACGTGCCACCTTGGTGGGAGTCGATCCTCGGCGTGAAAGACGAGCCGGTGAAGGGAAAAGAGGTTCCTCTGGAATGGACTGAGACATCTGGGGGACTCTTGGAATGGTGGCACGACCCTGGAGTTCCTCTCGCCGTTCCTGTTGAGAGGGCCTCCTCTTGAGATGCGACGGGAACGCCGGGAACTCTTTCCCGACGAAGCAGGGAAAGGATCCCTCCTCTCGAGCTACGAGGCGGAAACGGGGCTCCTCTGGATGTGGGCGGGACCCTCGTGATTCCTCTCGAGTGGAGACGGCTAGGTCGGGGAACTTCTTGATTTGCACCAAGGGTGTGAAGGACCCTTTCGAAGTTCCAGAGGTGAGGTGTGATCAGCCTCGAGACGCCTCAGCGGAAATGGGCCTCATCTCGCCTGGAGGGGAGAACCTCCTGGATTTTCTCGAGTTGCGGCAGGTCTTCTCGAGTTACGACGGGGACCTCAGGGACCCGCTCTGGTGGCCTCAGGAAAGGCCAGTCCCCATGCGAGTTGCTAGGGGACCTCTCGGGATTCCTCTCCCGTCCATACCGGGGCCTCAGTCCTTGTGTGGAGTCGGGGCCGGAACCTGAGGATTCCTCTCCAGTGTTGCCATGGATCTTGGGGTGCTTCTGAGTCTCCCCAGGGGAGTCAGGCCTCGTCTCGAGTGGGGGCATGCACGTGCGCTTTCCTCCCGAGCTGCAGCAGTAGTGTCACGCTTCCTGTCACGTGGATCAAGGGATCTGTGGCTTTCCCTCGAGGCTGTCCCTCGAGGCTTTCCCACGAGGCTTTCCCACAGGGCTGTGCCACGTGCCACCTTGGTGGGAGTCGATCCTCGGCGTGAAAGACGAGCCGGTGAAGGGAAAAGAGGTTCCTCTGGAATGGACTGAGACATCTGGGGGACTCTTGGAATGGTGGCACGACCCTGGAGTTCCTCTCGCCGTTCCTGTTGAGAGGGCCTCCTCTTGAGATGCGACGGGAACGCCGGGAACTCTTTCCCGACGAAGCAGGGAAAGGATCCCTCATCTCGAGCTACGAGGCGGAAACGGGGCTCCTCTGGATGTGGGCGGGACCCTCGTGATTCCTCTCGAGTGGAGACGGCTAGGTCGGGGAACTTCTTGATTTGCACCAAGGGTGTGAAGGACCCTTTCGAAGTTCCAGAGGTGAGGTGTGATCAGCCTCGAGACGCCTCAGCGGAAATGGGCCTCATCTCGCCTGGAGGGGAGAACCTCCTGGATTTTCTCGAGTTGCGGCAGGTCTTCTCCAGTTACGACGGGGACCTCAGGGACCCGCTCTGGTGGCCTCAGGAAAGGCCAGGCCCCATGCGAGTTGCTAGGGGACCTCTCGGGATTCCTCTCCCGTCCATGCCGGGGCCTCAGTCCTTGTGTGGAGTCGGGGCCGGAACCTGAGGATTCCTCTCCAGTGTTGCCATGGATCTTGGGGAGCTTCTGAGTCTCCCCAAGGGAGTCAGGCCTCGTCTCGAGTGGGGGCATGCACGTGCGCTTTCCTCCCGAGCTGCAGCAGTAGTGTCACGCTTCCTGTCACGTGGATCAAGGGATCTGTGGCTTTCCCTCGAGGCTGTCCCTCGAGGCTTTCCCACGAGGCTTTCCCACAGGGCTGTGCCACGTGCCACCTTGGTGGGAGTCGATCCTCGGCATGAAAGACGAGCCGGTGAAGGGAAAAGAGGTTCCTCTGGAATGGAGTGAGACATCTGGGGGACTCTTGGAATGGTGGCACGACCCTGGAGTTCCTCTCGCCGTTCCTGTTGAGAGGGCCTCCTCTTCACATGCGACGGGAACGCCGGGAACTCTTTCCCGACGAAGCAGGGAAAGGATCCCTCATCTCGAGCTACGAGGCGGAAACGGGGCTCCTCTGGATGTGGGCGGGACCATCGTGATTCCTCTCGAGTGGAGACGGCTAGGTCGGGGAACTTCTTGATTTGCACCAAGGGTGTGAAGGACCCTTTCGAAGTTCCAGAGGTGAGGTGTGATCAGCCTCGAGACGCCTCAGCGGAAATGGGCCTCATCTCGCCTGGAGGGGAGAACCTTCTGGATTTTCTCGAGTTGCGGCAGGTCTTCTCGAGTTACGACGGGGACCTCAGGGACCCGCTCTGGTGGCCTCAGGAAAGGCCAGTCCCCATGCGAGTTGCTAGGGGACCTCTCGGGATTCCTCTCCCGTCCATGCCGGGGCCTCAGTCCTTGTGTGGAGTCGGGGCCGGAACCTGAGGATTCCTCCCCAGTGTTGCCATGGATCTTGGGGTGCTTCTGAGTCTCCCCAGGGGAGTCAGGCCTCGTCTCGAGTGGGGGCATGCACGTGCGCTTTTCTCCCGAGCTGCAGCAGTAGTGTCACGCTTCCTGTCACGTGGATCAAGGGATCTGTGGCTTTCCCTCGAGGCTGTCCCTCGAGGCTTTCCCACGAGGCTTTCCCACAGGGCTGTGCCACGTGCCACCTTGGTGGGAGTCGATCCTCGGCGTGAAAGACGAGCCGGTGAAGGGAAAAGAGGTTCCTCTGGAATGGACTGAGACATCTGGGGGACTCTTGGAATGGTGGCACGACCCTGGAGTTCCTCTCGCCGTTCCTGTTGAGAGGGCCTCCTCTTGAGATGCGACGGGAACGCCGGGAACTCTTTCCCAACGAAGCAGGGAAAGGATCCCTCATCTCGAGCTACGAGGCGGAAACGGGGCTCCTCTGGATGTGGGCGGGACCCTCGTGATTCCTCTCGAGTGGAGACGGCTAGGTCGGGGAACTTCTTGATTTGCACCAAGGGTGTGAAGGACCCTTTCCAAGTTCCAGAGGTGAGGTGTGATCAGCCTCGAGACGCCTCAGCGGAAATGGGCCTCATCTCGCCTGGAGGGGAGAACCTCCTGGATTTTCTCGAGTTGCGGCAGGTCTTCTCGAGTTACGACGGGGACCTCAGGGACCCGCTCTGGTGGCCTCAGGAAAGGCCAGTCCCCATGCGAGTTGCTAGGGGACCTCTCGGGATTCCTCTCCCGTCCATGCCGCAGCCTCAGTCCTTGTGTGGAGTCGGGGCCGGAACCTGAGGATTCCTCTCCAGTGTTGCCATGGATCTTGGGGTGCTTCTGAGTCTCCCCAGGGGAGTCAGGCCTCGTCTCGAGTGGGGGCATGCACGTGCGCTTTCCTCCCGAGCTGCAGCAGTAGTGTCACGCTTCCTGTCACGTGGATCAAGGGATCTGTGGCTTTCCCTCGAGGCTGTCCCTCGAGGCTTTCCCACGAGGCTTTCCCACAGGGCTGTGCCACGTGCCACCTTGGTGGGAATCGATCCTCGGCGTGAAAGACGAGCCGGTGAAGGGAAAAGAGGTTCCTCTGGAATGGACTGAGACATCTGGGGGACTCTTGGAATGGTGGCACGACCCTGGAGTTCCTCTCACCGTTCCTGTTGAGAGGGCCTCCTCTTGAGATGCGACCGGAACGCCGGGACTCTTTCCCGACGAAGCAGGGAAAGGATCTCTCATCTCGAGCTACGAGGTGGGAACGGGGCTCCTCTGGATGTGGGCGGGACCCTCGTGATTCCTCTCGAGTGGAGACGGCTAGGTCGGGGAACTTCTTGATTTGCACCAAGGGTGTGAAGGACCCTTTCGAAGTTCCAGAGGTGAGGTGTGATCAGCCTCGAGACGCCTCAGCGGAAATGGGACTCATCTCGCCTGGAGGGGAGAACCTCCTGGATTTTCTCGAGTTGCGGCAGGTCTTCTCGAGTTACGACGGGGACCTCAGGGACCCGCTCTGGTGGCCTCAGGAAAGGCCAGTCCCCATGCGAGTTGCTAGGGGACCTCTCGGGATTCCTCTCCCGTCCATGCCGGGGCCTCAGTCCTTGTGTGGAGTCGGGGCCGGAACCTGAGGATTCCTCTCCAGTGTTGCCATGGATCTTGGGGTGCTTCTGAGTCTCCCCAGGGGAGTCAGGCCTCGTCTCGAGTGGGGGCATGCACGTGCGCTTTCCTCCCGAGCTGCAGCAGTTGTGTCACGCTTCCTGTCAAGTGGATCAAGGGATCTGTGGCTTTCCCTCGAGGCTGTCCCTCGAGGCTTTCCCACGAGGCTTTCCCACAGGGCTGTGCCACGTGCCACCTTGGTGGGAGTCGATCCTCGGCGTGAAAGACGAGCCGGTGAAGGGAAAAGAGGTTCCTCTGGAATGGACTGAGACATCTGGGGGACTCTTGGAATGGTGGCACGACCCTGGAGTTCCTCTCGCCGTTTCTGTTGAGAGGGCCTCCTCTTGAGATGCGACGGGAACGCCGGGAACTCTTTCCCGACGAAGCAGGGAAAGGATCCCTCATCTCGAGCTACGAGGCGGAAACGGGGCTCCTCTGGATGTGGGCGGGACCCTCGTGATTCCTCTCGAGTGGAGACGGCTAGGTCGGGGAACTTCTTGATTTGCACCAAGGGTGTGAAGGACCCTTTCGAAGTTCCAGAGGGGAGGTGTGATCAGCCTCAAGACGCCTCAGCGGAAATGGGCCTCATCTCGCCTGGAGGGGAGAACCTCCTGGATTTTCTCGAGTAGCGGCAGGTCTTGTCGACTTACGACGGGGACCTCAGGGACCCGCTCTGGTGGCCTCAGGAAAGCCCAGTCCCCGTGCGATTTGCTAGGGGGCCTCTCGGGATTCCTCTCCCGTCCATCCCGCGGCCTCAGTCCTTGTGTGGAGTCGGGGCCGGAACCTGAGGATTCTTCTCTAGTGTTGCCATGGACCTTGGGGTGCTTCTGAGTCTCCCCAGGGGAGTCAGGCCTCGTCTCGAGTGGGGGCATGCACGTGCGCTTTCCTCCCGAGCTGCAGCAGTAGTGTCACGCTTCCTGTCACGTGGATCAAGGGATCTGTGGCTTTCCCTCGAGGCTGTTCCTCGAGGCTTTCCCACGAGGATTTCCCACAGGGCTGTGCCACGTGCCACCTTGGTGTGAGTCGATCCTCGGCGTGAAAGACGAGCCGGTGAAGGGAAAAGAGGTTCCTCTGGAATGGACTGAGACATCTGGGGAACTCTTGGAATGGTGGCACGACCCTGGAGTTCCTCTCGCCGTTCCTGTTGAGAGGGCCTCCTCTTGAGATGCGACGGGAACGCCGGGAACTCTTTCCCGACGAAGCAGGGAAAGGATCCCTCATCTCGAGCTACGAGGTGGAAACGGGGCTCCTCTGGATGTGGGCGGGACTCTCGTGTTTCCTCTCGAGTGGAGGCGGGTATGTCGGGGAACTTCTTGATTTGCACCAAGGGTGTGAAGGACCCTTGCGAAGTTCCAGAGGTGAGGTGTGATCAGCCTCGATAAGCCTCTGCGGAAATGGGCCTCATCTCGCCTGGAGGGGAGAACCTCCTGGATTTTCTCGAGTTGCGGCAGGTCTTCTCGAGTTACGACGGGGACCTCAGGGACCCGCTCTGGTGGCCTCAGGAAAGGCCAGTCCCCATGCGAGTTGCTAGGGGCCATCTCGGGATTCCTCTCCCGTCCATGCCGGGGCCTAAGACTTTGTGTGGAGTCGGGGCCGGAACCTGAGGATCCCTCTCCAGTGTTGCCATGGATCTTGGGGTGCTTCTGAGTCTCCCCAGTGGAGTCAGGCCTCGTCTCGATTGGGGGCATGCACGTGCGCTTTCCTCCCGAGCTGCAGCAGTAGTGTCACACTTCCTGTCACGTGGATCAAGGGATCTGTGGCTTTCCCTCGAGGCTGTCCCTCGAGGCTTTCGCACGAGGCTTTCCCTCAGGGGTGTGCTACGTGCCACCTTTGAGTGAATAGATCCTCGGCGTGAAAGAAGAGCCGGTGAAGGGAAAAGAGGTTCCACTGGAATGGATTGAGACATCTGGGGGACTCTTGGAATGGTGGCACGACCCTGGAGTTTCTCTCGCCATTCCTGTTGAGAGGGCTTCCACTTGAGATGCGATGGGAACACCGGGAACTCTTTCCCGACGAAGCAGGGAAAGGATCCCTCGTCTCGAGCTACGAGGTGGAAACGGGGCTCCTCTGGATGTGGGCGGGACTCTCGTGTTTCCTCTCGAGTGGAGGCGGGTATGTCGGGGAACTTCTTGATTTGCACCAAGGGTGTGAAGGACCCTTTCGAAGTTCCAGAGGTGAGGTGTGATCAGCCTCGATAAGCCTCAGCGGAAAAGGGCCTCATCTCGCCTGGAGGGGAGAACCTCCTGGATTTTCTCGAGTTGCGGCAGGTCTTCTCGAGTTACGACGGGGACCTCAGGGACCCGCTCTGGTGGCCTCAGGAAAGGCCAGTCCACATGCGAGTTGCTAGGGGCCATCTCGGGATTCCTCTCCCGTCCATAGCCGGGTTCTAAGACTTTGTATGGAGTCGGGGCCGGAACCTGAGGATTCCTCTCCAGTGTTGCCATTGATCTTGGGGTGCATCTGAGTCTCCCCAGGGGAGTCAGGCCTCGTCTCGAGTGGGGGCATGCACGTGCGCTTTCCTCCCGAGCTGCAGCAGTAGTGTCACACTTCCTGTCACGTGGATCAAGGGATCTGTGGCTTTCCCTCGAGGCTGTCCCTCGAGGCTTTCGCACGAGGCTTTCCCTCAGGGGTGTGCTACGTGCCACCTTTGAGTGAATAGATCCTCGGCGTGAAAGAAGAGCCGGTGAAGGGAAAAGAGGTTCCACTGGAATGGATTGAGACATCTGGGGGACTCTTGGAATGGTGGCACGACCCTGGAGTTTCTCTCGCCATTCCTGTTGAGAGGGCTTCCACTTGAGATGCGATGGGAACACCGGGAACTCTTTCCCGACGAAGCAGGGAAAGGATCCCTCATCTCGAGCTACGAGGTGGAAACGGGGCTCCTCTGGATGTGGGCGGGACTCTCGTGTTTCCTCTCGAGGGGAGGCGGGTATGTCGGGGAACTTCTTGATTTGCACCAAGGGTGTGAAGGACCCTTTCGAAGTTCCAGAGGTGAGGTGTGATCAGCCTCGATCAGCCTCTGCGGAAATGGGCCTCATCTCGCCTGGAGGGGAGAACCTCCTGGGTTTTCTCGAGTTGCAGCAGGTCTTCTCGAGTTACGACGGGGACCTCAGGGACCCGCCCTTGTGGCCTCAGGAAAGGCCAGTCCCCATGCGAGTTGCTAGGGGCCATCTCGGGATTCCTCTCCCGTCCATGCCGGGGCCTAAGACTTTGTGTGGAGTCGGGGCCGGAACCTGAGAATCCCTCTCCAGTGTTGCCATGGATCTTGGGGTGCTTCTGAGTCTCCCCAGGTGAGTCAGGCCTCGTCTCGAGTGGGGGCATGCACGTGCGCTTTCCTCCCGATCTGCAGCAGTAGTGTCACTCATCCTGTCACGTGGATCAAGGGATCTGTGGTCTCCCTCGAGGCTTTCGCTCGAGGCTTTCCCACGAGGCTTTCCCACAGGGCTGTGCCACATGCCACTTTGGTGTGAGTCGATCCTCGGCGTGAAAGACGAGCCGGTGAAGGGAAAAGAGTTTCCTCTGGAATGGATTGAGACATCTGGGGGACTCTTGGAATGGTGGCACGACCCTGGAGTTCCTCTCGCCATTCCTGCTGAGAGGGCCTCCTCTTGAGATGCGATGGGAACACCGGGAACTCTTTCCCGACGATGCAGGGAAAGGATCCCTCATCTCGAGCTACGAGGTGGGAACGGGGCTCCTCTGGATGTGGGCGGGACTCTCGTGTTTCCTCTCGAGTGGAGACGGGTATGTCGGGGAACTTCTTGATTTGCACCAAGGGTGTGAAGGACCCTTTCAAAGTTCCAGAGGTGAGGTGTGATCAGCCTCGATAAGCCTCTGCGGAAATGGGCCTCATCTCGCCTGGAGGGGAGAACCTCCTGGATTTTCTCGAGTTGCGGCAGGTCTTCTCGAGTTATGACGGGGACCTCAGGGACCCGCTCTGGTAGCCTCAGGAAAGGCCAGTCCCCGTGCGAGTTGCTAGGGGCCATCTCGGGATTCCTCTCCCCTCCATGCCGGGTCCTAAGACTTTGTGTGGAGTCGGGGCCGGAACCTGAGGATCCCTCTCCAGTGTTGCCATGGAAATTGGGGTGCATCTGAGTCTCCCTAGGGGAGTCAGGCCTCGTCTCGAGTGGGGGCATGTACGTGCGCTTTCCTCCCGATGTGCAGCAGTAGTGTCACACTTCCTGGCACGTGGATCAAGGGATCTGTGGCTTTCCCTCGAGGCTGTCCCTCGAGGATTTTGCACGAGGCTTTCCCACAGGGCTGTGCCACGTGCCACCTTGGAGTGAGTCGATCCTCGGTGTGAAAGAAGAGCCGGTGAAGGGAAAAGAGGTTCCTCTGGAATGGATTGAGACATCTTGGGGACTCTTGGAATGGTGGCACGACCCTGGAGTTCCTCTCACCATTCCTGTTGAGAGGGCCTCCTCTTGAGGTGCGATGGGAACACCGGGAACTCTTTCCCGACGAAGCAGGGAAAGGATCCCTCATCTCGAGCTACGAGGCGGAAACGGGGCTCCTCTGGATGTGGGCGGGACTCTCGTGTTTCCTCTCGAGTGGAGACGGGTATGTCGGGGAACTTCTTGATTTGCACCAAGGGTGTGAAGGACCCTTTCGAAGTTCCAGAGGTGAGGTGTGATCAGCCTCGAGACGCCTCAGCGAAAATGGGCCTCATCTCGCCTGGAGGGGAGAACCTCCTGGATTTTCTCGAGTTGCGGCAGGTCTTCTCGAGTTACGACGGGGACCTCAGGGACCCGCTCTGGTGGCCTCAGGAAAGCCCAGTCCCCGTGCGATTTGCTAGGGGGCCTCTCGGGATTCCTCTCCCGTCCATGCCGCGGCCTCAGTCCTTGTGTGGAGTCGGGGCCGGAACCTGAGGATTCTTCTCTAGTGTTGCCATGGATCTTGGGGTGCTTCTGAGTCTCCCCAGGGGAGTCAGGCCTCGTCTCGAGTGGGGGCATGCACGTGCGCTTTCCTCCCGAGCTGCAGCAGTAGTGTCACGCTTCCTGTCACGTGGATCAAGGGATCTGTGGCTTTCCCTCGAGGCTGTTCCTCGAGGCTTTCCCACGAGGATTTCCCACAGGGCTGTGCCACGTGCCACCTTGGTGTGAGTCGATCCTCGGCGTGAAAGACGAGCCGGTGGAGGGAAAAGAGGTTCCTCTGGAATGGACTGAGACATCTGGGGAACTCTTGGAATGGTGGCACGACCCTGGAGTTCCTCTCGCCGTTCCTGTTGAGAGGGCCTCCTCTTGAGATGCGACGGGAACGCCGGGAACTCTTTCCCGACGAAGCAGGAAAGGATCCCTCATCTCGAGCTACGAGGTGGAAACGGGGCTCCTCTGGATGTGGGCGGGACTCTCGTGTTTCCTCTCGAGTGGAGGCGGGTATGTCGGGGAACTTCTTGATTTGCACCAAGGGTGTGAAGGACCCTTGCGAAGTTCCAGAGGTGAGGTGTGATCAGCCTCGATAAGCCTCTGCGGAAATGGGCCTCATCTCGCCTGGAGGGGAGAACCTCCTGGATTTTCTCGAGTTGCGGCAGGTCTTCTCGAGTTACGACGGGGACCTCAGGGACCCGCTCTGGTGGCCTCAGGAAAGGCCAGTCCCCATGCGAGTTGCTAGGGGCCATCTCGGGATTCCTCTCCCGTCCATGCCGGGGCCTAAGACTTTGTGTGGAGTCGGGGCCGGAACCTGAGGATCCCTCTCCAGTGTTGCCATGGATCTTGGGGTGCTTCTGAGTCTCCCCAGGGGAGTCAGGCCTCGTCTCGAGTGGGGGCATGCACGTGCGCTTTCCTCCCGAGCTGCAGCAGTAGTGTCACACTTCCTGTCACGTGGATCAAGGGATCTGTGGCTTTCCCTCGAGGCTGTCCCTCGAGGCTTTCGCACGAGGCTTTCCCACAGGGGTGTGCTACGTGCCACCTTGGAGTGAGTAGATCCTCGGCGTGAAAGAAGAGCCGGTGAAGGGAAAAGAGGTTCCTCTGGAATGGATTGAGACATCTGGGGGACTCTTGGAATGGTGACACGACCCTGGAGTTTCTCTCGCCATTCCTGTTGAGAGGGCCTCCACTTGAGATGCGATGGGAACACCGGGAACTCTTTCCCGACGAAGCAGGGAAAGGATCCCTCATCTCGAGCTACGAGGTGGAAACGGGGCTCCTCTGGATGTGGGCGGGACTCTCGTGTTTCCTCTCGAGGGGAGGCGGGTATGTCGGGGAACTTCTTGATTTGCACCAAGGGTGTGAAGGACCCTTTCGAAGTTCCAGAGGTGAGGTGTGATCAGCCTCGATCAGCCTCTGCGGAAATGGGCCTCATCTCGCCTGGAGGGGAGAACCTCCTGGGTTTTCTCGAGTTGCAGCAGGTCTTCTCGAGTTACGACGGGGACCTCAGGGACCCGCTCTGGTGGCCTCAGGAAAGGCCAGTCCCCATGCGAGTTGCTAGGGGCCATCTCGGGATTCCTCTCCCGTCCATGCCGGGGCCTAAGAGTTTGTGTGGAGTCGGGGCCGGAACCTGAGAATCCCTCTCCAGTGTTGCCATGGATCTTGGGGTGCTTCTGAGTCTCCCCAGGTGAGTCAGGCCTCGTCTCGAGTGGGGGCATGCACGTGCGCTTTCCTCCCGATCTGCAGCAGTAGTGTCACGCATCCTGTCACGTGGATCAAGGGATCTGTGGTCTCCCT
The DNA here is from genome assembly GCF_023091745.1 of Budorcas taxicolor. Lineage (NCBI taxonomy): Eukaryota > Metazoa > Chordata > Mammalia > Artiodactyla > Bovidae > Budorcas > Budorcas taxicolor. The sequence continues at coordinate 20,100 of NW_026292652.1, forward strand.
CGAGGCTTTCGCTCGAGGCTTTTGCACGAGGCTTTCCCACAGGGCTGTGCCACGTGCCACCTTGGAGTGAGTCGATCCTCGGCGTGAAAGACGAGCCGGTGAAGGGAAAAGAGGTTCCTCTGGAATGGATTGAGACATCTTGGGGACTCTTGGAATGGTGGCACGACCCTGGAGTTCCTCTCGCCATTCCTGTTGAGAGGGCCTCCTCTTGAGGTGCGATGGGAACACCGGGAACTCTTTCCCGACGAAGCAGGGAAAGGATCCCTCATCTCGAGCTACGAGGTGGAAACGGGGCTCCTCTGGATGTGGGCGGGACTCTCGTGTTTCCTCTCGAGTGGAGACGGGTATGTAGGGGAACTTCTTGATTTGCACCAAGGGTGTGAAGGACCCTTTCGAAGTTCCAGAGGTGAGGTGTGATCAGCCTCGAGACGCCTCAGCGAAAATGGGCCTCATCTCGCCTGGAGGGGAGAACCTCCTGGATTTTCTCGAGTTGCGGCAGGTCTTCTCGAGTTACGACGGGGACCTCAGGGACCCGCTCTGGTGGCCTCAGGAAAGCCCAGTCCCCGTGCGATTTGCTAGGGGGCCTCTCGGGATTCCTCTCCCGTCCATGCCGCGGCCTCAGTCCTTGTGTGGAGTCGGGGCCGGAACCTGAGGATTCTTCTCTAGTGTTGCCATGGATCTTGGGGTGCTTCTGAGTCTCCCCAGGGGAGTCAGGCCTCGTCTCGAGTGGGGGCATGCACGTGCGCTTTCCTCCCGAGCTGCAGCAGTAGTGTCACGCTTCCTGTCACGTGGATCAAGGGATCTGTGGCTTTCCCTCGAGGCTGTCCCTCGAGGCTTTCCCACGAGGATTTCCCACAGGGCTGTGCCACGTGCCACCTTGGTGTGAGTCGATCCTCGGCGTGAAAGACGAGCCGGTGAAGGGAAAAGAGGTTCCTCTGGAATGGACTGAGACATCTGGGGAACTCTTGGAATGGTGGCACGACCCTGGAGTTCCTCTCGCCGTTCCTGTTGAGAGGGCCTCCTCTTGAGATGCGTCGGGAACGCCGGGAACTCTTTCCCGACGAAGCAGGAAAGGATCCCTCATCTCGAGCTACGAGGTGGAAACGGGGCTCCTCTGGATGTGGGCGGGACTCTCGTGTTTCCTCTCGAGTGGAGGCGGGTATGTCGGGGAACTTCTTGATTTGCACCAAGGGTGTGAAGGACCCTTGCGAAGTTCCAGAGGTGAGGTGTGATCAGCCTCGATAAGCTTCTGCGGAAATGGGCCTCATCTCGCCTGGAGGGGAGAACCTCCTGGATTTTCTCGAGTTGCGGCAGGTCTTCTCGAGTTACGACGGGGACCTCAGGGACCCGCTCTGGTGGCCTCAGGAAAGGCCAGTCCCCATGCGAGTTGCTAGGGGCCATCTCGGGATTCCTCTCCCGTCCATGCCGGGGCCTAAGAGTTTGTGTGGAGTCGGGGCCGGAACCTGAGGATCCCTCTCCAGTGTTGCCATGGATCTTGGGGTGCTTCTGAGTCTCCCCAGGGGAGTCAGGCCTCGTCTCGATTGGGGGCATGCACGTGCGCTTTCCTCCCGATCTGCAGCAGTAGTGTCACACTTCCTGTCACGTGGATCAAGGGATCTGTGGCTTTCCCTCGAGGCTGTCCCTCAAGGCTTTCGCACGAGGCTTTCCCACAGGGCTGTGCCACGTGCCACCTTGGAGTGAGTCGATCCTCGGCGTGAAAGAAGAGCCGGTGAAGGGATAAGAGGTTCCTCTGGAATGGATTGAGACATCTGGGGGACTCTTGGAATGGTGGCACGACCCTGGAGTTCCTCTCGCCGTTCCTGTTGAGAGGGCCTCCTCTTGAGATGCGATGGGAACACCGGGAACTCTTTCCCGACGAAGCAGGGAAAGGATCCCTCGTCTCGAGCTACGAGGTGGAAACGGGGCTCCTCTGGATGTGGGCGGGACTCTCGTGTTTCCTCTCGAGTGGAGGCGGGTATGTCGGGGAACTTCTTGATTTGCACCAAGGGTGTGAAGGACCCTTTCGAAGTCCCAGAGGTGAGGTGTGATCAGCCTCGAGACGCCTCAGCGGAAATGGGGCTCATCTCGCCTGGAGGGGAGAACCTCCTGGATTTTCTCGAGTTGCGGCAGGTCTTCTCGAGTTACGACGGGGACCTCAGGGACCCTCTCTGGTGGCCTCAGGAAAGGCCAGTCCCCATGCGAGTTGCTAGGGGCCATCTCGGGATTCCTCTCCCGTCCATGCCGGGGCCTAAGACTTTGTGTGGAGTCGGGGCCGGAACCTGAGGATCCCTCTCCAGTGTTGCCATGGATCTTGGGGTGCTTCTGAGTCTCCCCAGGGGAGTCAGGCCTCGTCTCGAGTGGGGGCATGCACGTGCGCTTTCCTCCCGAGCTGCAGCAGTAGTGTCACGCTTCCTGTCACGTGGATCAAGGGATCTGTGGTTTCCCTCGAGGCTTTCGTTCGAGGCTTTCCCACGAGGCTTCCCACAGGGCTGTGCCACGTGCCACCTTGGTGGGAGTCGTTCCTCGGCGTGAAAGACGAGCCGGTGAAGGGAAAAGAGGTTCCTCTGGAATGGACTGAGACATCTGGGGGACTCTTGGAATGGTGGCACGACCCTGGAGTTCCTCTCGCCGTTCCTGTTGAGAGGGCCTCCTCTTGAGATGCGACGGGAACGCCGGGAACTCTTTCCCGACGAAGCAGGGAAACGATCCCTCATCTCGAGCTATGAGGCGGAAACGGGGCTTCTCTGGATGTGGGCGGGACCCTCGTGATTCCTCTCGAGTGGAGACGGGTATGTCGGGGAACTTCTTGATTTGCACCAATGGTGTGAAGGACCCTTTCGAAGTTCCAGAGGTGAGGTGTGATTAGCCTCGAGACGCCTCAGCGGAAATGGGCCTCATCTCGCCTGGAGGGGAGAACCTCCTGGATTTTCTCGAGTTGCGGCAGGTCTTCTCGAGTTACGACGGGGACCTCAGGGACCCGCTCTGGTGGCCTCAGGAGAGGCCAGTCCCTATGCGAGTTGCTAGGGGCCATCTCGGGATTCCTCTCCCGTCCATGCCGGGGCCTAAGACCTTGTGTGGAGTCGGGGCCGAAACCTGAGGATTCCTCTCCAGTGTTGCCATGGATCTTGGGGTGCTTCTGAGTCTCCCCAGGGGAGTCAGGCCTCGTCTCGAGTGGGGGCATGCACGTGCGCTTTCCTCCCGACCTGCAGCAGTAGTGTCACGCTTCCTGTCACGTGGATTAAGGGATCTGTGGATTCCCTCGAGGCTTCCGATGGGGGCTTTCCCACGAGGCTTTCCCACAGGGCTGTGCCACGTACCACCTTGGTGGGAGTCTATCCTCGTCGCGAAATACGAGTCGGTGAAGGGAAAAGAGGTTCCTCTGGAATGGACTTAGACATCAGGGGGACTCTTGGAGTGGTGGCACGACCCTGGAGTTCCTCTCGCCATTCCTGTTGAGAGGGCCTCCTCTTGAGATGCGACGGGAACGCCGGGAACTCTTTCCCGAAGAAGCAGGGAAAGGATCCCTCATCTCGAGCTATGAGGCGGAAAAGGGGCTCCTCTGGATGTGGGCGGACCCCTCGTGTTTCCTCTCGAGTGGAGACGGTATGTCGGGGAACTTCTTGATTTGCACCAAGGGTGTGAAGGACCCTTCGAAGTTCCAGAGGTGAGGTGTGATCAGCCTCGAGACGCCTCAGCGGAAATGGGCCTCATCTCGCCCTGGAGGGGAGAACCTCCTGGATTTTCTCGAGTTGCGGCAGGTCTTCCCGAGTTACCAATGGGACCTCAGGGACCCGCTCTGGTGGCCTCAGGAAAGGCCAGTCCCCATGCGAGTTGCTAGGGGACCTCTCGGGATTTCTCTCCCGTCCATGCCGGGGCCTCAGTCCTTGTGTGGAGTCGGGGCTGGAACCTGAGGATTCCTCTCCAGTATTTTCCATGGATCTTGGGGTGCTTCTGAGTCTCCCCAGGGGAGTCAGGCCTTGTCCTCGAGTGGGGGCATGCACGTGCGCTTTCCTCCCGAGCTGCAGCAGTAGTGTCACGCTTCCTGTCACGTGGATCAAGGGATCTGTGGCGTTCCCTCTGAGGCTGTCCCTCGAGGGATTCCCGCGAGGCTTTCCCACAGGGCTGTGCCACGTGCCACCTTGGTGGGAGTCGATCCTCGGCGTGAAAGACGAGCCGGTGAAGGGAAAAGAGGTTCCTCTGGAATGGACTGAGACATCTGGGGGACTCTTGGAATGGTGGCACGACCCTGGAGTTCCTCTCGCCGTTCCTGTTGAGAGGGCCTCCTCTTGAGATGCGCCGGGAACGCCGGGAACTCTTTCCCGACGAAGCAGGAAAGGATCCCTATCTCGAGCTACGAGGCGGGAAACGGGGCTCCTCTGGATTGTGGGCGGGACCCTCGTGATTCCTCTCGAGTGGAGACGGGTATGTCGGGGAACTTATTGATTTGCACCAAGGGTGTGAAGGACCCATTCTAAGTTCCAGAGGTGAGGTGTGATCAGCCTCGAGACGCCTCAGCGGAAATGGGCCTCATCTCGCCTGGAGGGGAGAACCTCCTGGATTTTCTCGAGTTGCGGCAGGTCTTCCCGAGTTACGAATAGGACCTCAGGGACCCGCTCTGGTGGCCTCAGGAAAGGCCAGTCCCCATGCAAGTTGCTAGGGGCCTCTCCGGATTTCTCTCCCGTCCATGCCGGGGCCTCAGTCCTTGTGTGGAGTCGGGGCTGGAACCTGAGTATTCCTCTCCAGTGTTGCCATGGATCTTGGGGTGCTTCTGAGTCTCCCCAGTGGAGTCGGGCATCGTCTCGAGAGAGGGCATGCACGTGTGCTTTCCTCCAGAGCTGCAGCAGTAGTGTCACGCTCTTTCCTGTCACCTGGATCAAGGGATCTGTGGCTTTCCCTCGAGGCTGTCCCTCGAGGCTTTCCACGAGGCTTCCCACAGGGCTGTGCCACGTGCCACCTTGGTGGGAGTCGATCCTCGGCCTGAAAGTCGAGCCGGTGAAGGGAAAAGAGGTTCCTCTGGAATGGACTGAGACATCTGGGGGACTCTTGGAATGGTGGCACGACCCTGGAGGTCCTCTCGCCGTTCCTGTTGAGAGGGCCTCCTCTTGAGATGCGACAGGAACGCCGGGAACTCTTTCCCGACGAAGCAGGGAAAGGATCCCTCATCTCGAGCTACGAGCGGAAACGGGGCTCCTCTGGATGTGGGCGGGACCCTCGTGATTCCTCTCGAGTGGAGACGGGTATGTCGGGGAACTTATTGATTTGCACCAAGGGTGTGAAGGACCCTTTCGAAGTTCCAGAGGTGAGGGGGGTGTGATCAGCCTCGAGACGCCTCAGCGGAAATGGGCCTCATCTCGCCTGGAGGGGAGAACCTCCTGGATTTTCTCGAGGTTGCGGCAGGTCTTCCCGAGTTACGAATAGGACCTCAGGGACCCGCTCTGGTGGCCTCAGGAAAGGCCAGTCCCCATGCAAGTTGCTAGGGGCCTCTCCGGATTTCTCTCCCGTCCATGCCGGGGCCTCAGTCCTTGTGTGGAGTCGGGGCTGGAACCTGAGTATTCCTCTCCAGTGTTGCCATGGATCTTGGGGTGCTTCTGAGTCTCCCCAGTGGAGTCGGGCATCGTCTCGAGAGAGGGCATGCACGTGTGCTTTCCTCCCGAGCTGCAGCAGTAGTGTCACGCTTCCTGTCACCTGGATCAAGGGATCTGTGGCTTTCCCTCGAGGCTGTCCCTCGAGGCTTTCCCACGAGGCTTTCCCACAGGGCTGTGCCACGTGCCACCTGGTGGGAGTCGATCCTCGGCCTGAAAGACGAGCGGTGAAGGGAAAAGAGGTTCCTCTGGAATGGACTGAGACATCTGGGGGACTCTTGGAATGGTGGCACGACCCTGGAGTTCCTCTCGGCCGTTCCTGTTGAGAGGGCCTCCTCTTGAGATGCGATGGAACGCCGGGAACTATTTCCCGACGAAGCAGGGAAAGGATCCCTCCTCTCGAGCTACGAGGCGGAAACGGGGCTCCTCTGGATGTGGGCGGGACCCTCGTGATTCCTCTCGAGTGGAGACGGGTATGTCGGGGGAACTTATTGATTTGCACCAAGGGTGTGAAGGACCCTTTCTAAGTTCCAGAGGTGAGGTGTGATCAGCCTCGAGACGCCTCAGCGGAAATGGGCCTCATCTCGCCTGGAGGGGAGAACCTCCTGGATTTTCTCGAGTTGCGGCAGGTCTTCCCGAGTTACGAATAGGACCTCAGGGACCCGCTCTGGTGGCCTCAGGAAAGGCCAGTCCCCATGCAAGTTGCTAGGGGCCTCTCCGGATTCTCTCCCGTCCATGCCGGGGCCTCAGTCCTTGTGTGGAGTCGGGGCTGGAACCTGAGTATTCCTCTCCAGTGTTGCCATGGATCTTGGGGTGCTTCTGAGTCTCCCCAGTGGAGTCGGGCATCGTCTCGAGAGAGGGCATGCACGTGTGCTTTCCTCCCGAGCTGCAGCAGTAGTGTCACGCTTCCTGTCACCTGGATCAAGGGATCTGTGGCTTTCCCTCGAGGCTGTCCCTCGAGGCTTTCCCACGAGGCTTTCCCACAGGGCTGTGCCACGTGCCACCTTGGTGGGAGTCGATCCTCGGCCTGAAAGACGAGCCGGTGAAGGGAAAAGAGGTTCCTCTGGAATGGACTGAGACATCTGGGGGACTCTTGGAATGGTGGCACGACCCTGGAGTTCCTCTCGGCCCGTTCCTGTTGAGAGGGCCTCCTCTTGAGATGCGACGGGAACGCCGGGAACTCTTTCCCGACGAAGCAGGGAAAGGATCCCTCATCTCGAGCTACGAGGCGGAAACGGGTTCCTCTGGATGTGGCGGGACTCTCGTGTTTCCTCTATAGTGGAGGCGGGTATGTCGGGGAACTTCTTGATTTGCACCAAGGGTGTGAAGGACCCTTTCGAAGTTCCAGAGGTGAGGTGTGATCAGCCTCGATACGCCTCAGCGGAAATGGGCCTCATCTCGCCTGGAGGGGAGAACCTCCTGGATTTTCTCGAGTTGCGGCAGTTCTTCTCGAGTTACGAAGGGGACCTCAGGGACTCGCTCTGGTTGACTCAGGAAAGGCCAGTCCCCATGCGAGGTGCTAGGGGACCTCTCGGGATTCTCTCCCGTCCATGCCCCAGCCTCAGTCCTTGTGTGGAGTCGGGGCCGGTACCTGAGGATTCCTCTCCAGTGTTGCCATGGATCTTGGGGTGCTTCTGAGTCTCCCCAGGGGAGTCAGGCCTCGTCTCGCGTGGGGGCATGCACGTGCGCTTTCCTCCCGAGCTGCAGCAGTAGTGTCACGCTTCCTGTCACGTGTATCAAGGGATCTGTGGATTCCCTCGAGGCTTCCGATGGGAGCTTTCCCACGAGGCTTTCCCACAGGGCTGTGGCCACGTGCCACCTTTGTGGGAGTCTATCCTCGTCGTGAAAGATGAGCCGGTGAAGGAGAAGAGGTTCCTCTGGAATGGACTGAGACATCAGGGGGACTCTTGGAGTGGTGGCACGACCCTGGAGTTCCGCTCGCCATTCCTGTTGAGAGGGCCTCCTCTTGAGATGCGACGGGAACGCCGGGAACTCTTTCCCGACGAAGCAGGGAAAGGATCCCTCATCTCGAGCTATGAGGCGGAAACGGGGGCTCCTCTGGATGTGGGCGGGACCCTCGTCTTTCCTCTCGAGTGGAGGCGGGTATGTCGGGAACTTCTTGATTTGCACCAAGGGTGTGAAGGACCCTTTCGAAGTTCCATAGGGGAGGTGTGATCAGCCTCGAGACGCCTCAGCGGAAAGGGCCTCATCTCGCCTGGAGGGGAGAACCTCCTGGATTTCTCGAGTTGCGGCAGGTCTTCCCGAGTTACGAATGGGACCTCAGGGACCCGCTCTGGTGGCCTCAGGAAAGGCCAGTCCCCATGCGAGGTTGCTAGGGGACTTCTCGGGATTACTCTCCTGTCCATGCCGGGGCCTCAGTCCTTGTGTGGAGTCGGGGCTGGAACCTGAGGATTCCTCTCCAGTGTTGCCATGGTTCTTGGGGTGCTTCTGAGTCTCCCCAGTGGAGTCGGGCATCGTCTCGAGAGGGGGCATGCACGAGCGCTTTCCTCCCGAGCTGCAGCAATAGTGTCACGCTTCCTGTCACCTGATCAAGGGATCTGTGGCTTTCCCTCCAGGCTTTCGTACGAGGCTTTCCCACAGGGCTGTGCCACGTGCCACCTTGGTGGGAGTCGATCCTCGGCCTGAAAGACGAGCCGGTGAAGGGAAAAGAGGTTCCTCTGGAATGGACTGAGACATCTGGGGGACTCTTGGAATGGTGGCACGACCCTGGAGTTCCTCTCGCCGTTCCTGTTGAGAGGGCCTCCTCTTGAGATGCGACGGGAACGCCGGGAACTCTTTCCCGACGAAGCAGGGAAAGGATCCCTCATCTCGAGCTACGAGGCCGAAACGGGGCTCCTCTGGATGTGGGCGGGACTCTCGTGTTTCCTCTCGAGTGGAGGCGGGTATGTCGGGGAACTTCTTGATTTGCACCAAGGTTGTGAAGGACCCTTGCGAAGTTCCAGAGGTGAGGTGTGATCAGCCTCGATAAGCCTCAGCGGAAATGGGCCTCATCTCGCCTGGAGGGGAGAACCTCCTGGATTTTCTCGAGTTGCGGCAGGTCTTCTCGAGTTACGAAGGGGACCTCAGGGACTCGCTCTGGTTGACTCAGGAAAGGCCAGTCCCCATACGAGGTGCTTGGGGGACCTCTCGGGATTCCTCTCCCGTCCATGCCGCAGCCTCAGTCCTTGTGTGGAGTCGGGGCGGTACCTGAGGATTTCCTCTCCAGTGTTGCCATGGATCTTGGGGTGCTTCTGAGTCTCCCCAAGGGAGTCAGGCCTCGTCTCGAGTGGGGGCATGCACGTGCGCTTTCCTCCCGAGCTGCAGCAGTAGTGTCACGCTTCCTGTCACGTGGATCAAGGGATCTGTGGCTTTCCCTCGAGGCTGTCCCTCGAGGCTTTCCCACGAGGCTTCCCCACAGGGCTGTGCCACGTGCCACCTTGGTGGGAGTCGATCCTCGGCGTGAAAGACGAGCCGGTGAAGGGAAAAGAGGTTCCTCTGGAATGGACTGAGACATCTGGGGGACTCTTGGAATGGTGGCACGACCCTGGAGTTCCTCTCGCCGTTCCTGTTGAGAGGGCCTCCTCTTGAGATGCGACGGGAACGCCGGGAACTCTTTCCCGACGAAGCAGGGAAAGGATCCCTCATCTCGAGCTACGAGGCGGAAACGGGGCTCCTCTGGATGTGGGCGGGACCCACGTGTTTCCTCTCGAGTGGAGACCGGTATGTCGGGGAACTTCTTTATTTGCACCAAGGGTGTGAAGGACCCTTTCGAAGTTCCAGAGGTAGGTGTGATCAGCCTCGAGACACCTCGGCGGAAATGGGCCTCATCTCGCCTGGAGGGGAGAACCTCCTGGATTTTCTCGAGTTGTGGCAGGTCTTCTCGAGTTATGACGGGGACCTCAGGGACCCGCTCTGGTGGCCTCAGGAAAGGCCAGTCCCCGTGCGAGTTGCTAGGGGCCATCTCAGGATTCCTCTCCCGTCCATGCCGGGGCCTAAACCTTGTGTGGAGTCGGGGCCGGAACCTGGGGATTACTCTCCAGTGTTGCCTATGGATCTTGGGGCGCTTCTGAGTCTCCCCAGGGGAGTCAGGTCCCGTCTCGAGTGGGGCATGCACGTGCGCTTACCTCCCGAACTGCAGCAGTAGTGTCACGCTTCCTGTCACGTGGATCAAGGATCTGTGGTTTCCCTCGAGGCTTTAGCTCGAGGCTTTCCCACGAGGCTTTCCCACAGGGCTGTGCCACGTGCCACCTTGGTGTGAGTCGATCCTCGGCGTGAAAGACGAGCCGGTGAAGGAAAAGTGGTTCCTCTGGAATGGACTGAGACATCTTGGGGACTCTTGGAGTGGTGGCACGACCCTGGAGTTCCTCTCGCCGTTCCTGTTGAGAGGGGTTCCTCTTGAGATGCGACGGGAACGCCGGAACTCTTTCCCGACGAAGCAGGGAAAGGATCCCTCATCTCGAGCTACGAGGCGGAAACGGGGCTCCTCTGGATGTGGGCGGGACCCTTGTGTTTCCTCTCGAGTGGAGACGGGTATGTCGGGGAACTTCTTGATTTGCACCAAGGGTGTGAAAGACCCTTTCGAAGTTCCAGAGGTGAGGTGTGATCAGCCTCGAGACGCCTCGGCGGAAATGGGCCTCATCTCGCCTGGAGGGGAGAACCTCCTGGATTTTCTCGAGTTGCGGCAGGTATTCTCGAGTTACGACGGGGGACCACAGGGACCCGCTCTGGTGGCCTCAGGAAAGGCCAGTCTTCGTGCGAGTTGCTACGGGCCATCTCGTGATTCCTCTCCCGTCCATGCCGGGGCCTAAGACCTTCTGTGGAGTCGGGGCCGGACCTGAGGTTTCCTCTCCAGTGTTGCCATGATCTTGGGGTGCTTCTGAGTCTCCCCAGGGGAGTGAGGCCTCGTCTCGAGTGGGGGCATGGACGTGCGTTTTCCTCCCGAGCTGCAGCAGTAGGTCATGCTCCTGTCACGTGGATCAAGGGATCTGTGGCTTTCCCTCGAGGCTGTCCCTCGAGGCTTTTCCACGAGGCTTTCCCACAGGGCCTGTGCCACGTGCCACCTTGGTGGGAGTCGATCCTCGGCGTGAAGACGAGCCGGTGAAGGGCAAAGAGGTTCCTCTGGAATGGACTGAGACATCTGGGGGACTCTTGGAATGGTGGCACGGACCCTGGAGTTCTCTCGCCGTTCCTGTTGAGAGGGCCTCCTCTTGAGATGCGACGGGAACGCCGGAACTCTTTCCCGACGAAGCAGGGAAAGGATCCCTCATCTTGAGCTACGAGGCGAAACGGGGCTCCTCTGGATGTGGGCGCGACCTCGTGTTTCCTCTCGAGTGCAGACGGGTATGTCGGGGAACTCTTGATTTGCACCAAGGGTGTGAAGGACCATTTCGAAGTTTCAGAAGTGAGGTGTGATCAGCCTCGAGACGCCTCAGCGGAAATTGTCCTCATCTCGCCTGGAGGGGAGAACCTCCTGGATTTCTCGAGTTGCGGCAGGTCTTCTCGAGTTATGACGGGGACCTCAGGGACCCGCTCTGGTGGCCTCAGGAAAGGCCAGTCCCCGTGCGAGTTGCTAGGGGCCATCTCGGGATTCCTCTCCCGTCCATGCCGGGGCCTAAGACCTTGTGTGGAGTCGGGGCCGGAACCTGAGGATTCCTCTCCAGTGTTGCCATGGATCTTGGGGTGCTTGAATCTCCCCAGCGGAGTCAGGCCTCGTCTCATGTGGGGTCATGCACGTGCGCTTTCCTCCCGAGCTGCAGCAGTAGTGTCACGCTTCCTGTCACGTGGATCAAGGGATCTGTGGCTTTCCCTCGAGGCTGCCCTCGAGGCTTTCCCACGAGGCTTTCCCACAGGGCTGTGCCACGTGCCACCTTGGTGTGAGTCGATCCTCGGCGTGAAAGACGAGCCGGTGAAGGGCAAAGAGGTTCCTCTGGAATGGACTGAGACATCTGGGTGACTCTTGGAATGGTGGCACGACCCTGGAGTTCCTCTCGCCGTTCCTCTTGAGAGGGCCTCCTCTTGAGATGCGACGGGAACGCCGGGAACTCTTTCCCGACGAAGCAGGGAAAGGATCCCTCATCTCGAGCTACGAGGCGGAAACGGGGCTCCTCTGGATGTGGGCGGGACCCTCGTGTTTCCTCTCGAGTGGAGACGGGTATGTCGGGGAACTTCTTGATTTGCACCAAGGGTGTGAAGGACCCTTTCGAAGTTCCAGAGGTGAGGTGTGATCAGCCTCGAGACGCCTCGGCGGAAATGGGCCTCATCTCGCCTGGAGGGGAGAACCTCCTGGATTTTCTCGAGTAGCGGCAGGTCTTCTCGCGTTACGACGGGGACCTCAGGGACCCGCTCTGGTGGCCTCAGGAAAGGCCAGTCCCCGTGCGAGTTGTTAGGGGCCATCTCGGGATTCCTCTGACGTCCATGCCGGGGCATAAGACCTTGTGTGGAGTCGGGGCCGGAACCTGGGGATTCCTCTCCAGTGTTGCCATGGATCTTGGGGCGCTTCTGAGTCTCCCCAGGGGAGTCAGGTCCCGTCTCGTGTGGGGGCATGCACGAGCGCTTACCTCCCGAGCTGCAGCAGTAGTGTCACGCTTCCTGTCACGTGGATCAAGGGATCTGTGGTTTCCCTCGAGGCTTTCGCTCGAGGCTTTCCCACGAGGCTTTCCCACAGGGCTGTGCCACGTGCCACCTTGGTGTGAGTCGATCCTCGGCGTGAAAGACGAGCCGGTGAAGGGAAAAGAGGTTCCTCTGGAATGGACTGAGACATCTGGGGGACTCTTGGAATGGTGGCACGACCCTGGAGTTCCTCTCGCCGTTCCTGTTGAGAGGGCCTCCTCTTGAGATGCGACGGGAACGCCGGGAACTCTTTCCCGACGAAGCAGGGAAAGGATCCCTCATCTCGACCTACGAGGCCGAAACGGGGCTCCTCTGGATGTGGGCGGGACTCTCGTGTTTCCTCTCGAGTGGAGGCGGGTATGTCGGGGAACTTCTTGATTTGCACCAAGGGTGTGAAGGACCCTTGCGAAGTTCCAGAGGTGAGGTGTGATCAGCCTCGATAAGCCTCTGCGGAAATGGGCCTCATCTCGCCTGGAGGGGAGAACCTCCTGGATTTTCTCGAGTTGCAGCAGGTCTTCTCGAGTTACGAAGGGGACCTCAGGGACTCGCTCTGGTTGACTCAGGAAAGGCCCGTCCCCATGCGAGGTGCTTGGGGACCTCTCGGGATTCCTCTCCCGTCCATGCCGGGGCCTAAGACCTTGTGTGGAGTCGGGGCCGGAACCTGAGGATTCCTCTCCAGTGTTGCCATGGATCTTGGGGTGCTTCTGAGTCTCCCCAGGGGAGTCACGCCTCGTCTCGGGTGGGGGCATGCACGTGCGCTTTCCTCCCGAGCTGCAGCAGTAGTGTCACGCTTCCTGTCACGTGGATCAAGGGATCTGTGGCTTTCCCTCGAGGTTGTCCCTCGAGGCTTTCCCACGAGGCTTTCCCACAGGGCTGTGCCACATGCCACCTTGGTGTGAGTCGATCCTCGGCGTGAAAGCCGAGCCGGTGAAGGGAAAAGAGATTCCTCTGGAATGGACTGAGACATCAGGGGGACTCTTGGAATGGTGGCACGACCCTGAAGTTCCTCTCGCCGTACCTGTTGAGAGGGCCTCCTCTTGAGATGCGACGGGAACGCCGGGAACTCTTTCCCGACGAAGCAGGGAAAGGATCCGTCATCTCGAGCTATGAGGCGGAAACGGGGCTCCTCTGGATGTGGGCGGGACCCTCGTGTTTCCTCTCGAGTGGAGACGGCTATGTCGGGGAACTTCTTGATTTGCACCAAGGGTGTGAAGGACCCTTTCGAAGTTCCATAGGTGAGGTGTGATCAGCCTCGAGACGCCTCAGCGGAAATGGGCCTCATCTCGCCTGGAGGGGAGAACCTCCTGGATTTTCTCGAGTTGCGGCAGGTCTTCCCGAGTTACGAATGGGACCTCAGGGACCCGCTCTGGTGGCCTCAGGAAAGGCCAGTCCCCATGCGAGTTGCTAGGGGACTTCTCGGGATTACTCTCCTGTCCATGCCGGGGCCTCAGTCCTTGTGTGGAGTCGGGGCTGGAACCTGAGGATTCCTCTCCAGTGTTGCCATGGTTCTTGGGGTGCTTCTGAGTCTCCCCAGTGGAGTCGGGCATCGTCTCGAGAGGGGGCATGCACGAGCGCTTTCCTCCCGAGCTGCAGCAGTAGTGTCACGCTTCCTGTCACCTGGATCAAGGGATCTGTGGCTTTCCCTCGAGGCTTTCGTACGAGGCTTTCCCACAGGGCTGTGCCACGTGCCACCTTGGTGGGAGTCGATCCTCGGCCTGAAAGACGAGCCGGTGAAGGGAAAAGAGGTTCCTCTGGAATGGACTGAGACATCTGGGGGACTCTTGGAATGGTGGCACGACCCTGGAGTTCCTCTCGCCGTTCCTGTTGAGAGGGCCTCCTCTTGAGATGCGACGGGAACGCCGGGAACTCATTCCCGACGAAGCAGGGAAAGGATCCCACATCTCGAGCTACGAGGCGGAAACGGGGCTCCTCTGGATGTGGTCGGCACCCTCGTGTTTCCTCTCGAGTGGAGACGGGTATGTCGGGGAACTTCTTGATTTGCACCAATGGTTTGAACGACCCTTTCGAAGTTCCAGAGGTGAGGTGTGATCAGCCTCGAGACGCCTCGGCGGAAATGGGCCTCATCTCGCCTGGAGGGGAGAACCTCCTGGATTTTCTCGAGTTGCGGCAGGTCTTCTCGAGTTACGACGGGGACCTCAGGGACCCGCTCTGGTGGCCTCAGGAAAGGCCAGTCCCCGTGCGAGTTGATAGGGGCCATCTCGGGATTCCTCTCCCGTCCATGCCAGGGCCTAAGACCTTGTGTGGAGTCGGGGCTGGAACCTGAGGATTCCTCTCCAGTGTTTCCATGGATCTTGGGATGCTTCTGAGACTCCCCAGGGGAGTCAGGCCTCGTCTCGAGTGGGGGCATGCACGTGCGCTTTCCTCCCGAGCTGCAGCAGTAGTGTCACGCTTCCTGTCACATGGATCAAGGGATCGGTGGTTTCCCTCGAGGCTTTCGCTCGAGGGTTTCCCACGAGGCTTTCCCACAGGGCTGTGCCACGTGCCACCTTGGTGTGAGTCGATCCTCGGCGTGAAAGACGAGCCGGTGAAGGGAAAAGAGGTTCCTCTGGAATGGACTGAGACATCTGGGGGACTCTTGGAATGGTGGCACGACCCTGGAGTTCCTCTCGCCGTTCCTGTTGAGAGGGCCTCCTCTTGAGATGCGACGGGAACGCCGGGAACTCTTTCCCGACGAAGCAGGGAAAGGATCCCTCATCTCGAGCTACGAGGCGGAAACGGGGCTCCTCTGGATGTGGTTGGGACCCTCGTGTTTCCTCTCGAGTGGAGACGGGTATGTCGGGGAACTTCTTGATTTGCACCAAGGGTGTGAAGGACCCTTTCGAAGTTCCAGAGGTGAGGTGTGATCAGCCTCGAGACGCCTCGGCGGAAATGAGCCTCATCTCGCCTGGAGGGGAGAACCTCCTGGATTTTCTCGAGTAGCGGCAGGTCTTCTCGCGTTACGACGGGGACCTCAGGGACCCGCTCTGGTGGCCTCAGGAAAGGCCAGTCCCCGTGCGAGTTGCTAGGGGCCATCTCGGGATTCCTCTCCCGTCCATGCCGGGGCATAAGACCTTGTGTGGAGTCGGGGCCGGAACCTGGGGATTCCTCTCCAGTGTTGCCATGGATCTTGGGGCGCTTCTGAGTCTCCCCAGGGGAGTCAGGTCCCGTCTCGAGTGGGGGCATGCACGTGCGCTTACCTCCCGAACTGCAGCAGTAGTGTCACGCTTCCTGTCACGTGGATCAAGGGATCTGTGGTTTCCCTCGAGGCTTTCGCTCGAGGCTTTCCCACGAGGCTTTCCCACAGGGCTGTGCCACGTGCCACCTTGGTGTGAGTCGATCCTCGGCGTGAAAGACGAGCCGGTGAAGGGAAAAGTGGTTCCTCTGGAATGGACTGAGACATCTTGGGGACTCTTGGAGTGGTGGCACGACCCTGGAGTTCCTCTCGCCGTTCCTGTTGAGAGGGGTTCCTCTTGAGATGCGACGGGAACGCCGGGAACTCTTTCCCGACGAAGCAGAGAAAGGATCCCTCATCTCGAGCTACGAGGCGGAAACGGGGCTCCTCTGGATGTGGGCGGGACCCTTGTGTTTCCTCTCGAGTGGAGACGGGTATGTCGGGGAACTTCTTGATTTGCACCAAGGGTGTGAAAGACCCTTTCGAAGTTCCAGAGGTGAGGTGTGATCAGCCTCGAGACGCCTCGGCGGAAATGGGCCTCATCTCGCCTGGAGGGGAGAACCTCCTGGATTTTCTCGAGTTGCGGCAGGTATTCTCGAGTTACGACGGGGACCTAAGGGACCCGCTCTGGTGGCCTCAGGAAAGGCCAGTCTTCGTGCGAGTTGCTACGGGCCATCTCGTGATTCCTCTCCCGTCCATGCCGGGGCCTAAGACCTTCTGTGGAGTCGGGGCCGGAACCTGAGGATTCCTCTCCAGTGTTGCCATGGATCTTGGGGTGCTTCTGAGTCTCCCCAGGGGAGTGAGGCCTCGTCTCGAGTGGGGGCATGGACGTGCGTTTTCCTCCCGAGCTGCAGCAGTAGTGTCATGCATCCTGTCACGTGGATCAAGTTATCTGTGGCTTTCCCTCGAGGCTGTCCCTCGAGGCTTTCCCACGAGGCTTTCCCACAGGGCTGTGCCACGTGCCACCTTGGTGGGAGTCGATCCTCGGCGTGAAAGACGAGCCGGTGAAGGGCAAAGAGGTTCCTCTGGAATGGACTGAGACATCTGGGGGACTCTTGGAATGGTGGCACGACCCTGGAGTTCCTCTCGCCGTTCCTGTTGAGAGGGCCTCCTCTTGAGATGCGACGGGAACGCCGGGAACTCTTTCCCGACGAAGCAGGGAAAGGATCCCTCATCTTGAGCTACGAGGCGGAAACGGGGCTCCTCTGGATGTGGGCGCGACCCTCGTGTTTCCTCTCGAGTGCAGACGGGTATGTCGGGGAACTTCTTGATTTGCACCAAGGGTGTGAATGACCATTTCGAAGTTTCAGAAGTGAGGTGTGATCAGCCTCGAGACGCCTCAGCGGAAATTGTCCTCATCTCGCCTGGAGGGGAGAACCTCCTGGATTTTCTCGAGTTGCGGCAGGTCTTCTCGAGTTATGACGGGGACCTCAGGGACCCGCTCTGGTGGCCTCAGGAAAGGCCAGTCCCCGTGCGAGTTGCTAGGGGCCATCTCGGGATTCCTCTCCCGTCCATGCCGGGGCCTAAGACCTTGTGTGGAGTCGGGGCCGGAACCTGAGGATTCCTCTCCAGTGTTGCCATGGATCTTGGGGTGCTTGAATCTCCCCAGCGGAGTCAGGCCTCGTCTAATGTGGGGACATGCACGTGCGCTTTCCTCCCGAGCTGCAGCAGTAGTGTCACACTTCCTGTCACGTGGATCAAGGGATCTGTGGCTTTCCCTCGAGGCTGCCCTCGAGGCTTTCCCACGAGGCTTTCCCACAGGGCTGTGCCACGTGCCACCTTGGTGTGAGTCGATCCTCGGCGTGAAAGACGAGCCGCTGAAGGGCAAAGAGGTTCCTCTGGAATGGACTGAGACATCTGGGTGACTCTTGGAATGGTGGCACGACCCTGGAGTTCCTCTCGCCGTTCCTCTTGAGAGGGCCTCCTCTTGAGATGCGACGGGAACGCCTGGAACTCTTTCCCGACGAAGCAGGGAAAGGATCCCTCATCTCGAGCTACGAGGCGGAAACGGGGCTCCTCTGGATGTGGGCGGGACCCTCGTGTTTCCTCTCGAGTGGAGACGGGTATGTCGGGGAACTTCTTGATTTGCACCAAGGGTGTGAAGGACCCTTTCGAAGTTCCAGAGGTGAGGTGTGATCAGCCTCGAGACGCCTCGGCGGAAATGGGCCTCATCTCGCCTGGAGGGGAGAACCTCCTGGATTTTCTCGAGTAGCGGCAGGTCTTCTCGCGTTACGACGGGGACCTCAGGGACCCGCTCTGGTGGCCTCAGGAAAGGCCAGTCCCCGTGCGAGTTGTTAGGGGCCATCTCGGGATTCCTCTGACGTCCATGCCGGGGCATAAGACCTTGTGTGGAGTCAGGGCCGGAACCTGGGGATTCCTCTCCAGTGTTGCCATGGATCTTGGGGCGCTTCTGAGTCTCCCCAGGGGAGTCAGGTCCCGTCTCGTGTGGGGGCATGCACGAGCGCTTACCTCCCGAGCTTCAGCAGTAGTGTCACGCTTCCTGTCACGTGGATCAAGGGATCTGTGGTTTCCCTCGAGGCTTTCGCTCGAGGCTTTCCCACGAGGCTTTCCCACAGGGCTGTGCCACGTGCCACCTTGGTGTGAGTCGATCCTCGGCGTGAAAGACGAGCCGGTGAAGGGAAAAGTGGTTCCTCTGGAATGGACTGAGACATCTGGGGGACTCTTGGAATGGTGGCACGACCCTGGAGTTCCTCTCGCCGTTCCTGTTGAGAGGGCCTCCTCTTGAGATGCGACGGGAACGCCGGGAACTCTTTCCCGACGAAGCAGGGAAAGGATCCCTCATCTCGAGCTACGAGGCGGAAACGGGGCTCCTCCGGATGTGGGCGGGACCCTCGTGTTTCCTCTCGAGTGGAGACGGGTATGTCGGGGAACTTCTTGATTTGCACCAAGGGTGTGAAGGGCCCTTTCGAAGTTCCAGAGGTGAGGTGCGATCCGCCTCGAGACGCCTCGGCGGAAATGGGCCTCATCTCGCCTGGAGGGGAGAACCTCCTGGGTTTTCTCGAGTTGCGGCAGGTCTTCTCGCGTTACGACGGGGAACTCAGGGACCCGCTCTGGTGGCCTCAGGAAAGGCCAGTCCCCGTGCGAGTTGCTAGGGGCCATCTCGGGATTCCTCTCCCGTCCATGCCGGGGCATAAGACCTTGTGTGGAGTCGGGGCCGGAACCTGAGGATACCTCTCCAGTGTTGCCATGGATCTTGGGGTGCTTCTGAGTCTCCCCAGGGGAGTCAGGTCACGTCTCGAGTGGGGGCATGCACGTGCGCTTTCCTCCCGAGCTGCAGCAGTAGTGTCACGCTTCCTGTCACGTGGAGCAAGGGATCTGTGGCTTTCCCTCGAGGCTGTCCCTCGAGGCTTTCCCACGAGGCTTACCCACAGGGCTGTGCCACGTGCCACCTTGGTGTGAGTCGATCCTCGGCGTGAAAGACGAGCCGGTGAAGGGAAAAGAGGTTCCTCTGGAATGGACTCAGACATCTGGGGGACTCTTGGAATGGTGGCACGACCCTGGAGTTCCTCTCGCCGTTCCTGTTGAGAGGGCCTCCTCTTGAGATGCGACGGGAACGCCGGGAACTCTTTCCCGACGAAGCAGGGAAAGAATCCCTCATCTCGAGCTACGAGGCGGAAACGGGGCTCCTCTGGATGGGGGCGGGACCCTCGTGTTTCCTCTCGAGTGGAGACGTGTATGTCGGGGAACTTCTTCATTTGCACCAAGGGTGTGAAGGACCATTTCGAAGTTTCAGAAGTGAGGTGTGATCAGCCTCGAGACGCCTCAGCGGAAATTGTCCTCATCTCGCCTGGAGGGGAGAACCTCCTGGATTTTCTCGAGTTGCGGCAGGTCTTCTCGAGTTACGACGGGGACCTCAGGGACCCGCTCTGGTGGCCTCAGGAAAGGCCAGTCCCCGTGCGAGTTGCTAGGGGCCATCTCGGGATTCCTCTCCCGTCCATGCCGGGGCCTAAGACCTTGTGTGGAGTCGGGGCCTGAACCTGAGGATTCCTCTCCAGTGTTGCCATGGATCTTGGGGTGCTTCTGAGTCTCCCCACGGGAGTCAGGCCTCGTCTCGTGTGGTGGCATGCACGTGCGCTTTCCTCCCGAGGTGCAGCAGTAGTGTCACGCTTCCTGTCACGTGGATCAAGGGATCTGTGGTTTCCCTCGAGTCTTTCGCTCGAGGCTTTCCCACGAGGCTTTCCCACAGGGCTGTGCCACGTGCCACCTTGGTGTGAGTCGATCCTCGGCGTGAAAGACGAGCCGGTGAAGGGAAAAGAGGTTCCTCTGGAATGGACTGAGACATCTGGGGGACTCTTGGAATGGTGGCACGACCCTGGAGTTCCTCTCGCCGTTCCTGTTGAGAGGGCCTCCTCTTGAGATGCGACGGGAACGCCGGGAACTCTTTCCCGACGAAGCAGGGAAAGGATCCCTCATCTCGAGCTACGAGGCGGAAACGGGGCTCCTCCGGATGTGGGCGGGACCCTCGTGTTTCCTCTCGAGTGGAGACGGGTATGTCGGGGAACTTCTTGATTTGCACCAAGGGTGTGAAGGGCCCTTTCGAAGTTCCAGAGGTGAGGTGTGATCAGCCTCGAGACGCCTCGGCGGAAATGGGCCTCATCTCGCCTGGAGGGGAGAACCTCCTGGATTTTCTCGAGTAGCGGCAGGTCTTCTCGCGTTACGACGGGGACCTCAGGGACCCGCTCTGGTGGCCTCAGGAAAGGCCAGTCCCCGTGCGAGTTGCTAGGGGCCATCTCGGGATTCCTCTCCCGTCCATGCCGGGGCATAAGACCTTGTGTGGAGTCGGGGCCGGAACCTGGGGATTCCTCTCCAGTGTTGCCATGGATCTTGGGGCGCTTCTGAGTCTCCCCAGGGGAGTCAGGTCCCGTCTCGAGTGGGGGCATGCACGTGCGCTTACCTCCCGAACTGCAGCAGTAGTGTCACGCTTCCTGTCACGTGGATCAAGGGATCTGTGGTTTCCCTCGAGGCTTTCGCTCGAGGCTTTCCCACGAGGCTTTCCCACAGGGCTGTGCCACGTGCCACCTTTGTGTGAGTCGATCCTCGGCGTGAAAGACGAGCCGGTGAAGGGAAAAGAGGTTCCTCTGGAATGGACTGAGACATCTTGGGGACTCTTGGAGTGGTGGCACGACCCTGGAGTTCCTCTCGCCGTTCCTGTTGAGAGGGGTTCCTCTTGAGATGCGACGGGAACGCCGGGAACTCTTTCCCGACGAAGCAGGGAAAGGATCCCTCATCTCGAGCTACGAGGCGGAAACGGGGCTCCTCTGGATGTGGGCGGGACCCTTGTGTTTCCTCTCGAGTGGAGACGGGTATGTCGGGGAACTTCTTGATTTGCACCAAGGGTGTGAAAGACCCTTTCAAAGTTCCAGAGGTGAGGTGTGATCAGCCTCGAGACGCCTCGTCGGAAATGGGCCTCAACTCGCCTGGAGGGGAGAACCTCCTGGATTTTCTCGAGTTGCGGCAGGTATTCTCGAGTTACGACGGGGACCTCAGGGACCCGCTCTGGTGGCCTCAGGAAAGGCCAGTCTTCGTGCGAGTTGCTACGGGCCATCTCGTGATTCCTCTCCCGTCCATGCCGGGGCCTAAGACCTTCTGTGGAGTCGGGGCCGGAACCTGAGGATTCCTCTCCAGTGTTGCCATGGATCTTGGGGTGCTTCTGAGTCTCCCCAGGGGAGTCAGGCCTCGTCTCGAGTGGGGGCATGGACGTGCGTTTTCCTCCCGAGCTGCAGCAGTAGTGTCATGCATCCTGTCACGTGGATCAAGTTATCTGTGGCTTTCCCTCGAGGCTGTCCCTCGAGGCTTTCCCACGAGGCTTTCCCACAGGGCTGTGCCACGTGCCACCTTGGTGTGAGTCGATCCTCGGCGTGAAAGACGAGCCGGTGAAGGGCAAAGAGGTTCCTCTGGAATGGACTGAGACATCTGGGGGACTCTTGGAAAGGTGGCACGACCCTGGAGTTCCTCTCGCCGTTCCTGTTGAGAGGGCCTCCTCTTGAGATGCGACGGGAACGCCGGGAACTCTTTCCCGACGAAGCAGGGAAAGGATCCCTCATCTTGAGCTACGAGGCGGAAACGGGGCTCCTCTGGATGTGGGCGCGACCCTCGTGTTTCCTCTCGAGTGCAGACGGGTATGTCGGGGAACTTCTTGATTTGCACCAAGGGTGTGAAGGACCATTTCGAAGTTTCAGAAGTGAGGTGTGATCAGCCTCGAGACGCCTCAGCGGAAATTGTCTTCATCTCGCCTGGAGGGGAGAACCTCCTGGATTTTCTCGAGTTGCGGCAGGTCTTCTCGAGTTATGACGGGGACCTCAGGGACCCGCTCTGGTGGCCTCAGGAAAGGCCAGTCCCCGTGCGAGTTGCTAGGGGCCATCTCGGGATTCCTCTCCCGTCCATGCCGGGGCCTAAGACCTTGTGTGGAGTCGGGGCCGGAACCTGAGGATTCCTCTCCAGTGTTGCCATCGATCTTGGGGTGCTTGAGTCTCCCCAGCGGAGTCAGGCCTCGTCTCATGTGGGGTCATGCACGTGCGCTTTCCTCCCGAGCTGCAGCAGTAGTGTCACGCTTCCTGTCACGTGGATCAAGGGATCTGTGGCTTTCCATCGAGGCTTTCCCACAGGGCTGTGCCACGTGCAACCTTAGTGTGAGTCGATCCTCGGCCTGAAAGACGACCCGGTGAAGGGAAAAGAGGTTCCTCTGGAATGGACTGAGACATCTGGGGGACTCTTGGAATGGTGGCACGACCCTGGAGTTCCTCTCGCCCTTCCTGTTGAGAGGGCCTCCAGTTGAGATGCGACGGGAACGCCGGGAACTCTTTCCCGACGAAGAAGGGAAAGGATCCCTCATCTCGAGCTACGAGGCGGAAACGGGGCTCCTCTGGATGTGGGCGGGACCCTCGTGTTTCCTCTCGAGTGGAGACGGGTATGTCGGGGAACTTCTTGATTTGCAGCAAGGGTGTGAAGGACCCTTTCGAAGTTCCAGAGGTGAGGTGTGATCAGCCTCGAGACGCCTCGGCGGAAATGGGCCTCATCTCGCCTGGAGGGGAGAACCTCCTGGATTTTCTCGAGGTGCGGCAGGTCTTCTCCAGTTACGATGGGGACCTCAGGGACCCGCTCTGGTGGCCTCAGGAATGGCCAGTCCCCGTGCGAGTTGCTAGGGGCCATCTCGGGATTCCTCTCCCGTCCATGCCGGGGCCTAACACCTTGTGTGGAGTCGGGGCCAGAACCTGAGGATTCCTCTCCACTGTTGCCATGGATATTGGGGTGCTTCTGAGTCTCCCCAGGGGAGTCAGGCCTCGTCTCGAGTGGGGGCATGCACGTGCGCTTTCTTCCCGAGCTACAGCAGTAGTGTCACGCTTCCTGTCACGTGGATCAAGGGATCTGTGCCTTTCCCTCGAGGCTGTCCCTCGAGGCTTTCCCACGAGGCTTTCCCACAGGGCTGTGCCACGTGCCACCTTGGTGTGAGTCGATCCTCGGCGTGAAAGACGAGCCGGTGAAGGGAAAAGAGGTTCCTCTGGAATGGACTGAGACATCTGGGGGACGCTTGGAATGGTGCCACGACCCTGGAGTTCCTCTCGCCGTTCCTGTTGAGAGGGTCTCCTCTTGAGATGCGACGGGAACGCCGGGAACTCTTTCCCGACGAAGCAGGGAAAGGATCCCTCATCTCGAGCTACGAGGCGGAAACGGGGCTCCTCCGGATGTGGGCGGGACCCTCGTGTTTCCTCTCGAGTGGAGACGGGTATGTCGGGGAACTTCTTGATTTGCACCAAGGGTGTGAAGGACCCTTTCGAAGTTAAAGAGGTGAGGTGTGATCAGCCTCGAGACGCCTCGGCGGAAATGGGCCTCATCTCGCCTGGAGGGCAGAACCTCCTGGATTTTCTCGAGTTGCGGCAGGTCTTCTCGAGTTACGACGGGGACATCAGGGACCCGCTCTGGTGGCCTCAGGAAAGGCCAGTCCCGTGCGAGTTTCTAGGGGCCATCTCGGGATTCCTCTCCCGTCCAAGCCGGGGCCTAAGACCTTGTGTGGAGTCGGGGCCGGAACCTGAGGAT
Source organism: Budorcas taxicolor (assembly GCF_023091745.1). NCBI lineage: Eukaryota > Metazoa > Chordata > Mammalia > Artiodactyla > Bovidae > Budorcas > Budorcas taxicolor. The sequence goes on from NW_026292652.1 coordinate 43,518, forward strand.
TCCTCTCCAGTGTTGCCATGGATCTTGGCGTGCTTCTGAGTCTCCCCAGGGGAGTCAGGCCTCGTCTCGAGTGGGGGCATGCACGTGCGCTTTCCTCCCGAGCTGCAGCAGTAGTGTCACGCTTCCTGTCACGTGGATCAAGGGATCTGTGGTTTCCCTCGAGGCTTTCGCTCGAGGCTTTCCCACGAGGCTTTGCCACAGGGCTGTGCCACGTGCCACCTTGGTGTGAGTCGATCCTCGGCGTGAAAGTCGAGCCGGTGAAGGGAAAAGAGTTTCCTCTGGAATGGACTGAGACATCTGGGGGACTCTTGGAATGGTGGCACGACCCTGGAGTTCCTCTCGCCGTTCCTGTTGAGGGGGCCTCCTCTTGAGATGCGACGGGAACGCCTGGAACTCTTTCCCGAAGAAGCAGGGAAAGGATCCCTCATCTCGAGCTACGAGGCGGAAACGGGGCTCCTCTGGATGTGGGCGGGACCCTCGTGTTTCCTCTCGAGTGGAGACGGGTATGTCTGGGAACTTCTTGATTTGCACCAAGGGTGTGAAGGACCCTTTCGAAGTTCCAGAGGTGAGGTGTGATCAGCCTCGAGACGCCTCGGCGGAAATGGGCCTCATCTCGCCTGGAGGGGAGAACCTCCTGGATTTTCTCGAGTTGGGGCAGGTCTTCTCGACTTACGACGGGGACCTCAGGGACACTCTCTGGTGGCCTCAGGAAAGCCCACTCCCCGTGCGAGTTGCTAGGGGCCATCTCGGGATTCCTCTCCCGTCCATGCCGGGGCCTAAGACCTTGTATGGAGTCGGGGCTGGAACCTGAGGATTCTCTCCAGTGTTGCCATGGATCTTGGGGTGCTTCTGAGTCTCCCCACGGGAGTCAGGCCTCGTCTCGTGTGGTGGCATGCACGTGCGCTTTCCTCCCGAGCTGCAGCAGTAGTGTCACGCTTCCTGTCACGTGGATCAAGGGATCTGTGGTTTCCCTCGAGTCTTTCGCTCGAGGCTTTCCCACGAGGCTTTCCCACAGGGCTGTGCCACGTGCCACCTTGTTGTGAGTCGATCCTCGGCGTGAAAGACGAGCCGGTGAAGGGAAAAGAGGTTCCTCTGGAATGGACTGAGACATCTGGGGGACTCTTGGAATGGTGGCACGACCCTGGAGTTCCTCTCGCCGTTCCTGTTGAGAGGGCCTCCTCTTGAGATGCGACGGGAACGCCGGGAACTCTTTCCCGACGAAGCAGGGAAAGGATCCCTCATCTCGAGCTACGAGGCGGAAACGGGGCTCCTCCGGATGTGGGCGGGACCCTCGTGTTTCCTCTCGAGTGGAGACGGGTATGTCGGGGAACTTCTTGATTTGCACCAAGGGTGTGAAGGGCCCTTTCGAAGTTACAGAGGTGAGGTGTGATCCGCCTCGAGACGCCTCGGCGGAAATGGGCCTCATCTCGCCTGGAGGGGAGAACCTCCTGGATTTTCTCGAGTAGCGGCAGGTCTTCTCGCGTTACGACGGGGACCTCAGGGACCCGCTCTGGTGGCCTCAGGAAAGGCCAGTCCCCGTGCGAGTTGCTAGGGGCCATCTCGGGATTCCTCTCCCGTCCATGCCGGGGCATAAGACCTTGTGTGGAGTCGGGGCCGGAACCTGGGGATTCCTCTCCAGTGTTGCCATGGATCTTGGGGCGCTTCTGAGTCTCCCCAGGGGAGTCAGGTCCCGTCTCGCGTGGGGGCATGCACGTGCGCTTACCTCCCGAACTGCAGCAGTAGTGTCACGCTTCCTGTCACGTGGATCAAGGGATCTGTGGTTTCCCTCGAGGCTTTCGCTCGAGGCTTTCCCACGAGGCTTTCCCACAGGGCTGTGCCACGTGCCACCTTTGTGTGAGTCGATCCTCGGCGTGAAAGACGAGCCGGTGAAGGGAAAAGAGGTTCCTCTGGAATGGACTGAGACATCTTGGGGACTCTTGGAGTAGTGGCACGACCCTGGAGTTCCTCTCGCCGTTCCTGTTGAGAGGGGTTCCTCTTGAGATGCGACGGGAACGCCGGGAACTCTTTCCCGACGAAGCAGGGAAAGGATCCCTCATCTCGAGCTACGAGGCGGAAACGGGGCTCCTCTGGATGTGGGCGGGACCCTTGTGTTTCCTCTCGAGTGGAGACGGGTATGTCGGGGAACTTCTTGATTTGCACCAAGGGTGTGAAAGACCCTTTCGAAGTTCCAGAGGTGAGGTGTGATCAGCCTCGAGACGCCTCGGCGGAATTGGGCCTCAACTCGCCTGGAGGGGAGAACCTCCTGGATTTTCTCGAGTTGCGGCAGGTATTCTCGAGTTACGACGGGGACCTCAGGGACCCGCTCTGGTGGCCTCAGGAAAGGCCAGTCTTCGTGCGAGTTGCTACGGGCCATCTCGTGATTCCTCTCCCGTCCATGCCGGGGCCTAAGACCTTCTGTGGAGTCGGGGCCGGAACCTGAGGATTCCTCTCCAGTGTTGCCATGGATCTTGGGGTGCTTCTGAGTCTCCCCAGGGGAGTCAGGCCTCGTCTCGAGTGGGGGCATGGACGTGCGTTTTCCTCCCGAGCTGCAGCAGTAGTGTCATGCATCCTGTCACGTGGATCAAGTTATCTGTGGCTTTCCCTCGAGGCTGTCCCTCGAGGCTTTCCCACGAGGCTTTCCCACAGGGCTGTGCCACGTGCCACCTTGGTGTGAGTCGATCCTCGGCGTGAAAGACGAGCCGGTGAAGGGCAAAGAGGTTCCTCTGGAATGGACTGAGACATCTGGGGGACTCTTGGAAAGGTGGCACGACCCTGGAGTTCCTCTCGCCGTTCCTGTTGAGAGGGCCTCCTCTTGAGTTGCGACGGGAACGCCGGGAACTCTTTCCCGACGAAGCAGGGAAAGGATCCCTCATCTTGAGCTACGAGGCGGAAACGGGGCTCCTCTGGAAGTGGGCGCGACCCTCGTGTTTCCTCTCGAGTGCAGACGGGTATGTCGGGGAACTTCTTGATTTGCACCAAGGGTGTGAAGGACCATTTCGAAGTTTCAGAAGTGAGGTGTGATCAGCCTCGAGACGCCTCAGCGGAAATTGTCCTCATCTCGCCTGGAGGGGAGAACCTCCTGGATTTTCTCGAGTTGCGGCAGGTCTTCTCGAGTTATGACGGGGACCTCAGGGACCCGCTCTGGTGGCCTCAGGAAAGGCCAGTCCCCGTGCGAGTTGCTAGGGGCCATCTCGGGATTCCTCTCCCGTCCATGCCGGGGCCTAAGACCTTGTGTGGAGTCGGGGCCGGAACCTGAGGATTCCTCTCCAGTGTTGCCATCGATCTTGGGGTGCTTGAGTCTCCCCAGCGGAGTCAGGCCTCGTCTCATGTGGGGTCATGCACGTGCGCTTTCCTCCCGAGCTGCAGCAGTAGTGTCACGCTTCCTGTCACGTGGATCAAGGGATCTGTGGCTTTCCCTCGAGGCTTTCCCACAGGGCTGTGCCACGTGCAACCTTAGTGTGAGTCGATCCTCGGCCTGAAAGACGACCCGGTGAAGGGAAAAGAGGTTCCTCTGGAATGGACTGAGACATCTGGGGGACTCTTGGAATGGTGGCACGACCCTGGAGTTCCTCTCGCCCTTCCTGTTGAGAGGGCCTCCAGTTGAGATGCGACGGGAACGCCGGGAACTCTTTCCCGACGAAGAAGGGAAAGGATCCCTCATCTCGAGCTACGAGGCGGAAACGGGGCTCCTCTGGATGTGGGCGGGACCCTCGTGTTTCCTCTCGAGTGGAGACGGGTATGTCGGGGAACTTCTTGATTTGCAGCAAGGGTGTGAAGGACCCTTTCGAAGTTCCAGAGGTGAGGTGTGATCAGCCTCGAGACGCCTCGGCGGAAATGGGCCTCATCTCGCCTGGAGGGGAGAACCTCCTGGATTTTCTCGAGGTGCGGCAGGTCTTCTCCAGTTACGATGGGGACCTCAGGGACCCGCTCTGGTGGCCTCAGGAATGGCCAGTCCCCGTGCGAGTTGCTAGGGGCCATCTCGGGATTCCTCTCCCGTCCATGCCGGGGCCTAACACCTTGTGTGGAGTCGGGGCCAGAACCTGAGGATTCCTCTCCACTGTTGCCATGGATATTGGGGTGCTTCTGAGTCTCCCCAGGGGAGTCAGGCCTCGTCTCGAGTGGGGGCATGCACGTGCGCTTTCTTCCCGAGCTACAGCAGTAGTGTCACGCTTCCTGTCACGTGGATCAAGGGATCTGTGCCTTTCCCTCGAGGCTGTCCCTCGAGGCTTTCCCACGAGGCTTTCCCACAGGGCTGTGCCACGTGCCACCTTGGTGTGAGTCGATCCTCGGCGTGAAAGACGAGCCGGTGAAGGGAAAAGAGGTTCCTCTGGAATGGACTGAGACATCTGGGGGACGCTTGGAATGGTGCCACGACCCTGGAGTTCCTCTCGCCGTTCCTGTTGAGAGGGGTTCCTCTTGAGATGCGACGGGAACGCCGGGAACTCTTTCCCGACGAAGCAGGGAAAGGATCCCTCATCTCGAGCTACGAGGCGGAAACGGGGCTCCTCTGGATGTGGGCGGGACCCTTGTGTTTCCTCTCGAGTGGAGACGGGTATGTCGGGGAACTTCTTGATTTGCACCAAGGGTGTGAAAGACCCTTTCGAAGTTCCAGAGGTGAGGTGTGATCAGCCTCGAGACGCCTCGGCGGAATTGGGCCTCAACTCGCCTGGAGGGGAGAACCTCCTGGATTTTCTCGAGTTGCGGCAGGTATTCTCGAGTTACGACGGGGACCTCAGGGACCCGCTCTGGTGGCCTCAGGAAAGGCCAGTCTTCGTGCGAGTTGCTACGGGCCATCTCGTGATTCCTCTCCCGTCCATGCCGGGGCCTAAGACCTTCTGTGGAGTCGGGGCCGGAACCTGAGGATTCCTCTCCAGTGTTGCCATGGATCTTGGGGTGCTTCTGAGTCTCCCCAGGGGAGTCAGGCCTCGTCTCGAGTGGGGGCATGGGACGTGCGTTTTCCTCCCGAGCTGCAGCAGTAGTGTCATGCATCCTGTCACGTGGATCAAGTTATCTGTGGCTTTCCCTCGAGGCTGTCCCTCGAGGCTTTCCCACGAGGCTTTCCCACAGGGCTGTGCCACGTGCCACCTTGGTGTGAGTCGATCCTCGGCGTGAAAGACGAGCCGGTGAAGGGCAAAGAGGTTCCTCTGGAATGGACTGAGACATCTGGGGGACTCTTGGAAAGGTGGCACGACCCTGGAGTTCCTCTCGCCGTTCCTGTTGAGAGGGCCTCCTCTTGAGTTGCGACGGGAACGCCGGGAACTCTTTCCCGACGAAGCAGGGAAAGGATCCCTCATCTTGAGCTACGAGGCGGAAACGGGGCTCCTCTGGAAGTGGGCGCGACCCTCGTGTTTCCTCTCGAGTGCAGACGGGTATGTCGGGGAACTTCTTGATTTGCACCAAGGGTGTGAAGGACCATTTCGAAGTTTCAGAAGTGAGGTGTGATCAGCCTCGAGACGCCTCAGCGGAAATTGTCCTCATCTCGCCTGGAGGGGAGAACCTCCTGGATTTTCTCGAGTTGCGGCAGGTCTTCTCGAGTTATGACGGGGACCTCAGGGACCCGCTCTGGTGGCCTCAGGAAAGGCCAGTCCCCGTGCGAGTTGCTAGGGGCCATCTCGGGATTCCTCTCCCGTCCATGCCGGGGCCTAAGACCTTGTGTGGAGTCGGGGCCGGAACCTGAGGATTCCTCTCCAGTGTTGCCATCGATCTTGGGGTGCTTGAGTCTCCCCAGCGGAGTCAGGCCTCGTCTCATGTGGGGTCATGCACGTGCGCTTTCCTCCCGAGCTGCAGCAGTAGTGTCACGCTTCCTGTCACGTGGATCAAGGGATCTGTGGCTTTCCCTCGAGGCTTTCCCACAGGGCTGTGCCACGTGCAACCTTAGTGTGAGTCGATCCTCGGCCTGAAAGACGACCCGGTGAAGGGAAAAGAGGTTCCTCTGGAATGGACTGAGACATCTGGGGGACTCTTGGAATGGTGGCACGACCCTGGAGTTCCTCTCGCCCTTCCTGTTGAGAGGGCCTCCAGTTGAGATGCGACGGGAACGCCGGGAACTCTTTCCCGACGAAGAAGGGAAAGGATCCCTCATCTCGAGCTACGAGGCGGAAACGGGGCTCCTCTGGATGTGGGCGGGACCCTCGTGTTTCCTCTCGAGTGGAGACGGGTATGTCGGGGAACTTCTTGATTTGCAGCAAGGGTGTGAAGGACCCTTTCGAAGTTCCAGAGGTGAGGTGTGATCAGCCTCGAGACGCCTCGGCGGAAATGGGCCTCATCTCGCCTGGAGGGGAGAACCTCCTGGATTTTCTCGAGGTGCGGCAGGTCTTCTCCAGTTACGATGGGGACCTCAGGGACCCGCTCTGGTGGCCTCAGGAATGGCCAGTCCCCGTGCGAGTTGCTAGGGGCCATCTCGGGATTCCTCTCCCGTCCATGCCGGGGCCTAACACCTTGTGTGGAGTCGGGGCCAGAACCTGAGGATTCCTCTCCACTGTTGCCATGGATATTGGGGTGCTTCTGAGTCTCCCCAGGGGAGTCAGGCCTCGTCTCGAGTGGGGGCATGCACGTGCGCTTTCTTCCCGAGCTACAGCAGTAGTGTCACGCTTCCTGTCACGTGGATCAAGGGATCTGTGCCTTTCCCTCGAGGCTGTCCCTCGAGGCTTTCCCACGAGGCTTTCCCACAGGGCTGTGCCACGTGCCACCTTGGTGTGAGTCGATCCTCGGCGTGAAAGACGAGCCGGTGAAGGGAAAAGAGGTTCCTCTGGAATGGACTGAGACATCTGGGGGACGCTTGGAATGGTGCCACGACCCTGGAGTTCCTCTCGCCGTTCCTGTTGAGAGGGTCTCCTCTTGAGATGCGACGGGAACGCCGGGAACTCTTTCCCGACGAAGCAGGGAAAGGATCCCTCATCTCGAGCTACGAGGCGGAAACGGGGCTCCTCCGGATGTGGGCGGGACCCTCGTGTTTCCTCTCGAGTGGAGACGGGTATGTCGGGGAACTTCTTGATTTGCACCAAGGGTGTGAAGGACCCTTTCGAAGTTAAAGAGGTGAGGTGTGATCAGCCTCGAGACGCCTCGGCGGAAATGGGCCTCATCTCGCCTGGAGGGCAGAACCTCCTGGATTTTCTCGAGTTGCGGCAGGTCTTCTCGAGTTACGACGGGGACATCAGGGACCCGCTCTGGTGGCCTCAGGAAAGGCCAGTCCCGTGCGAGTTTCTAGGGGCCATCTCGGGATTCCTCTCCCGTCCAAGCCGGGGCCTAAGACCTTGTGTGGAGTCGGGGCCGGAACCTGAGGATTCCTCTCCAGTGTTGCCATGGATCTTGGCGTGCTTCTGAGTCTCCCCAGGGGAGTCAGGCCTCGTCTCGAGTGGGGGCATGCACGTGCGCTTTCCTCCCGAGCTGCAGCAGTAGTGTCACGCTTCCTGTCACGTGGATCAAGGGATCTGTGGTTTCCCTCGAGGCTTTCGCTCGAGGCTTTCCCACGAGGCTTTCCCACAGGGCTGTGCCACGTGCCACCTTGGTGTGAGTCGATCCTCGGCGTGAAAGACGAGCCAGTGAAGGGAAAAGAGGTTCCTCTGGAATGGACTGAGACATCTGGGGGACTCTTGGAATGGTGGCATGACCCTGGAGTTTCTCTCGCCGTGCCTGTTGAGAGGGCCTCCTCTTGAGATGCGACGGGAACGCCGGGAAATCTTTCCAGACGAAGCAGGGAAAGGATCCCTCATCTCGAGCTACCAGGCGGAAACGGGGCTCCTCTGGATGTGGGCGGGACCCTCGTGTTTCCTCTCGAGTGGAGACGGGTATGTCGGGGAACTTCTTGATTTGCACCAAGGGTGTGAAGGACCCTTTCGAAGTTCCAGAGGTGAGGTGTGATCAGCCTCGAGACGCCTCGGCGGAAATGGGCCTCATCTCGCCTGGAGGGGAGAACCTCCTGGATTTTCTCGAGTTGCGGCAGGTCTTCTCGAGTTACGACGGGGACCTCAGGTACCCGCTCTGGTGGCCTCAGGAAAGGCCAGACCCCGTGCGAGTTGCTAGGTGCCATCTCGGGATTCCTCACCTGTCCCTGCCGGGGCCTAAGACCTTGTGTGGAGTCGGGGCCGGAACCTGAGGATTCCTCTCCAGTCTTGCCATGGATCTTGGGGTGCTTCTGAGTCTCCCCAGGGGAGTCAGGCCTCGTCTCGAGTGGGGGCATGCACGTGCGCTTTCCTCCCGAGCTGCAGCAGTAGTGTCACGCTTCCTGTCACGTGGATCAAGAGATCTGTGGTTTCCCTCGAGGCTTTCGCTTGAGGCTTTCCCACGAGGCTTTGCCACAGGGCTGTGCCACGTGCCACCTTGGTGTGAGTCGATCCTCGGCGTGAAAGTCGAGCCGGTGAAGGGAAAAGAGTTTCCTCTGGAATGGACTGAGACATCTGGGGGACTCTTGGAATGGTGGCACGACCCTGGAGTTCCTCTCGCCGTTCCTGTTGAGGGGGCCTCCTCTTGAGATGCGACGGGAACGCCTGGAACTCTTTCCCAAAGAAGCAGGGAAAGGATCCCTCATCTCGAGCTACGAGGCGGAAACGGGGCTCCTCTGGATGTGGGCGGGACCCTCGTGTTTCCTCTCGAGTGGAGACGGGTATGTCTGGGAACTTCTTGATTTGCACCAAGGGTGTGAAGGACCCTTTCGAAGTTCCAGAGGTGAGGTGTGATCAGCCTCGAGACGCCTCGGCGGAAATGGGCCTCATCTCGCCTGGAGGGGAGAACCTCCTGGATTTTCTCGAGTTGGGGCAGGTCTTCTCGACTTACGACGGGGACCTCAGGGACCCGCTCTGGTGGCCTCAGGAAAGCCCACTCCCCGTGCGAGTTGCTAGGTGCCATCTCGGGATTCCTCTCCCGTCCATGCCGGGGCCTAAGACCTTGTATGGAGTCGGGGCCGGAACCTGAGGATTCTCTCCAGTGTTGCCATGGATCTTGGGGTGCTTCTGAGTCTCCACAGGGGAGTCAGGCCTCGTCTCGAGTTGGGGCATGCACGTGCTCTTTCCTCCCGAGCTGCAGCAGTAGTGTCACGCTTCCTGTCACGTGGATCAAGGGATCTGTGGTTTCCCTCGAGGCTTTCGCTCGATGCTTTCCCACGAGGCTTTCCCACAGGGCTGTGCCACGTGCCACCTTGGTGTGAGTCGATCCTCAGCGTGAAAGACGAGCCGTTGAAGGGAAAAGAGGTTCCTCTGGAATGGACTGAGAAATCTGGGGGACTCTTGGAATGGTGGCACGACCCTGAAGTTCCTCTCGCCGTGCCTGTTGAGAGGGCCTCCTCTTGAGATGCGACGGGAACGCCGGGAACTCTTTCCCGACGAAGCAGGGAAAGGATCCCTCATCTCGAGCTACGAGGCGGAAACGGGGCTCCTCTGGATGTGGGCGGGACCCTCGTGTTTCCTCTCGAGTGGAGACGGGTATGTCGGGGAACTTCTTGATTTGCACCAAGGGTGTGAAGGACCCTTTCGAAGTTCCAGAGGTGAGGTGTGATCAGCCTCGAGACGCCTCGGCGGAAATGGGCCTCATCTCGCCTGGAGGGGAAAACCTCCTGGATTTTCTCGAGGTGCGGCAGGTCTTCTCGAGTTACGACGGGGACCTCAGGGAGCCGCTCTGGTGGCCTCAGGAAAGCCCAGTCCCCGTGCGAGTTGCTAGGGGCCATCTCGGAATTCCTCTCCCGTCCATGCCTGGGCCTAAGACCTTGTGTGGAGTCGGGGCCGGAACCTGAGTTTTCCTCTCCAATGTTGCCATGGATCTTGGGGTGCTTCTGAGTCTCCCCAGGGGAGTCAGGCCACGTCTCGAGTGGGGGCATGCCCGTGCGCTTTCATCCCGAGCTGCAGCAGTAGTGTCACGCTTCCTGTCACGTGGATCAAGGGATCTGTGTTTTCCCTCGAGGCTTTCGCTCGAGGCTTTCCCACGAGGCTTTCCCACAGGGCTGTGCCACGTGCCACCTTGGTGTGAGTCGATCCTCGGCGTGAAAGACGAGCCGGTGAAGGGAAAAGAGGTTCCTCTGGAATGGACTAAGACATCTGGGGGACTCTTGGAATGGTGGCACGACCCTGGAGTTCCTCTCGCCGTTCCTGTTGAGAGGGCCTCCTCTTGAGATGCGACGGGAACGCCGGGAACTCTTTCCCGACGAAGCAGGGAAAGGATCCCTCATCTCGAGCTACAAGGCGGAAACGGGGCTCCTCTGGATGTGGGCGGGACCCTCGTGTTTCCTCTCGAGTGGAGACGGGTATGTCGGGGAACTTCTTGATTTGCACCAAGGGTGTGAAGGACCCTTTCGAAGTTCCAGAGGTGAGGTGTGATCAGCCTCGAGACGCCTCGGCGGAAATGGGCCTCATCTCGCCTGGAGGGGACAACCTCCTGGATTTTCTCGAGTTGCGGCAGGTCTTCTCGAGTTACGACGGGGACCTCAGGGACTCGCTCTGGTGGCCTCAGGAAAGGCCAGTCCCCGTGCGAGTTGCTAGGGGCCATCTCGGGATTCCTCTCCCGTCCCTGCCGGGGCCTAAGACCTTGTGTGGAGTCGGGGCCGGAACCTGAGGATTCCTCTCCAGTGTTGCCATGGATCTTGGGGTGCTTCTGAGTCTCCCCAGGGGAGTCAGGCCTTGTCTCGGGTGGGGGCATGCACGTGCGCTTTCCTCCCGAGCTGCAGCAGTAGTGACACGCTTCCTGTCACGTGGATCAATGGATCTGTGGTTTCCCTCGAAGCTTTCGCTCGAGGCTTTCCCACGAGGCTTTCCCACAGGGCTGTGCCACGTGCCACCTTGGTGTGAGTCGATCCTCGGCGTGAAAGACGAGCCGGTGAAGGTAAAAGAGGTTCCTCTGGAATGGACTGAGACATCTGGGGGACTCTTGGAATGGTGGCACGACCCTGGAGTTCCTCTCGCCGTTCCTGTTGAGAGGGCCTCCTCTTGAGATGCGACGGGAACGCCGGGAACTCTTTCCCGACGAAGCAGGGAAAGGATGCCTCATCTCGAGCTACCAGGCGGAAACGGGGCTCCTCTGGATGTGAGCGGGACCCTCGTGTTTCCTCTCGAGTGGAGACGGGTATGTCAGGGAACTTCTTGATTTGCACCAAGGGTGTGAAAGACCCTTTCGAAGTTCCAGAGGTGAGGTGTGATCAGCCTCGAGACGCCTCGGCGGAAATGGGCCTCATCTCGCCTGGAGGGGAGAACCTCCTGGATTTTCTCGAGTTGCGGCAGGTCTTCTCGAGTTACGACGGGAACCTCAGGGACCCGCTCTGGTGGCCTCAGGAAAGGCCAGTCCCCGTGCGAGTTGCTAGGGGCCATCTCGGGATTCCTCTCCCGTCCATGCCGGGGCCTAAGACCTTGTGTGGAGTCGGGGCCGGAACCTGAGGATTCCTCTCCATTGTTGCCATGGATCTTGGGGTGCTTCTGAGTCTCCCCAGGGGAGTCAGGCCTCGTCTCGGGTGGGGGCATGCACGTGCGCTTTCCTCCCGAGCTGCAGCAGTAGTGTCACGCTTCCTGTCACGTGGATCAAGGGATCTGTGGTTTCCCTTGAGGCTTTCGCTCGAGGCTTTCCCACGAGGCTTTCCCACAGGGCTGTGCCACGTGCCACCTTGGTGTGAGTCGATCCTCGGCGTGAAAGATGAGCCGGTGAAGGGAAAAGCGGTTCCTCTGGAATGGACTGAGTCATCTGGGGGACTCTTGGAATGGTGGCACGACCCTGGAGTTCCTCTCGCCGTTCCTGTTGAGAGGGCCTCCTCTTGAGATGCGACGGGAATGCCGGGAACTCTTTCCCGACGAAGCAGGGAAAGGATCCCTCATCTCGAGCTACGAGGCGGAAACGGGGCTCCTCTGGATGTGGGCGGGACCCTCGTGTTTCCTCTCGAGTGGAGACGGGTATGTCGGGGAACTTCTTGATTTGCACGAAGGGTGTGAAGGACCCTTTCGAAGTTCCAGAGATGAGATGTGATCAGCCTCGAGACGCCTCAGGGGAAATGGGCCTCATCTCGCCTGGAGGGGAGAACCTCCTGGATGTTCTCGAGTTGTGGCAGGTCTTCTCGAGTTACGACGGGGAACTCAGGGACCCGCTCTGGTGGCCTCAGGAAAGGCCAGTCCCCATGCGAGTTGCAAGGGGACCTCTCGGGATTCCTCTCCCGTCCATGCCGGGGCCTAAGACCTTGTGTGGAGTCGGGGCCGGAACCTGAGGATTCCTCTCCAGTGTTGCCATGGATCTTGGGTTGCTTCTGAGTCTCCCCAGGGGAGTCAGGCCTCGTCTCGTGTGGGGGCATGCACGTGCGCTTTCCTCCCGAGCTGCAGCAGTAGTGTCACGCTTCCTGTCACGTGGATCAAGGGATCTGTGGTTTCCCTCGAGGCTGTCCCTCGAGGCTTTCCCACGAGGCTTTCCCACAGGGCTGTGCCACGTGCCACCTTGGTGTGAGTCGATCCTCGGCGTGAAAGACGAGCCGGTGAAGGGAAAAGAGGTTCCTCTGGAATGGACTGAGACATCTGGTGGACTCTTGGAATGGTGGCACGACCCTGGAGTTCCTCTCGCCGTTCCTGTTGAGAGGGCCTCCTCTTGAGATGCGACGGGAACGCCGGGAACTCATTCCCGAAGAAGCAGGGAAAGGATCCCTCATCTCGAGCTACGAGGCGGAAACGGAGCTCCTCTGGATGTGGGCGGGACCCTCGTGTTTCCTCTCGAGTGGAGACGGGTATGTCGGGGAACTTCTTGATTTGCGCCAATGGTGTGAAGGACCCTTTCGAGGTTCCAGAGGTGAGGTGTGATCAGCCTCGAGACGCCTCGGCGGAAATGGGCCTCATCTCGCCTGGAGGAGAGAACCTCCTGGATTTTCTAGAGTTGCGGCAGGTCTTCTCGAGTTACGACGGGGACCTCAGGGACCCGCTCTGGTGGCCTCAGGAAAGGCCAGTCCCCGTGCGAGTTGCTAGGGGCCATCTCGGGATTCCTCTCCCGTCCATGCCGCGGCCTAAGACCTTGTGTGGAGTCGGGGCCGGAACCTGAGGATTCCTCTCCAGTGTTGCCATGGATCTTGGGTTGCTTCTGAGTCTCCCCAGGGGAGTCAGGCCTCGTCTCGGGTGGGGGCATGCACGTGCGCTTTCCTCCCGAGCTGCAGCAGTAGTGTCACGCTTCGTGTCACGTGGATCAATGGATCTGTGGTTTCCCTCGAGGCTTTCGCTCGAGGCTTTCCCACGAGGCTTTCCCACAGGGCTGTGCCACGTGCCACCTTAGTGTGAGTCGATCCTCGGCGTGAAAGACGAGCCGGTGAAGGGAAAAGAGGTTCCTCTGGAATGGACTGAGACATCTGGGGGACTCTTGGAATGGTGGCACGACCCTGGAGTTCCTCTCGCCGTTCCTGTTGAGAGGGCCTCCTCTTGAGATGCGACGGGAACGCCGGAAACTCTTTCCGAAAGAAGCAGGGAAAGGATGCCTCATCTCGAGCTACCAGGCGGAAACGGGGCTCCTCTGGATGTGGGCGGGACCCTCGTGTTTCCTCTCGAGTGGAGACGGGTATGTCAGGGAACTTCTTGATTTGCACCAAGGGTGTGAAGGACCCTTTCGAAGATCCAGAGGTGAGGTGTGATCAGCCTGGAGACGCCTTGGCGGAAATGGGCCTCATCTCCCCTGGAGGGGAGAACCTCCTGGATTTTCTCGAGTTGCGGCAGATCTTCTCGAGTTACGACGGGAACCTCAGGGACCCGCTGTGGTGGCCTCAGGAAAGGCCAGTCCCCGTGCGAGTTGCTAGGGGCCATCTCGGGATTCCTCTCCCATCCATGCCGGGGCCTAAGACCTTGTGTGGAGTCGGGGCCGGAACCTGAGGATTCCTCTCCATTGTTGCCATGGATCTTGGGGTGCTTCTGAGTCTCCCCAGGGGAGTCAGGCCTCGTCTCGGGTGGGGGCATGCACGTGCGCTTTCCTCCCGAGCTGCAGCAGTAGTGTCACGCTTCCTGTCACGTGGATCAAGGGATCTGTGGTTTCCCTTGAGGCTTTCGCTCGAGGCTTTCCCACGAGGCTTTCCCACAGGGCTGTGCCACGTGCCACCTTGGTGTGAGTCGATCCTCGGCGTGAAAGACGAGCCGGTGAAGGGTAAAGCGGTTCCTCTGGAATGGACTGAGTCATCTGGGGGACTCTTGGAATGGTGGCACGACCCTGGAGTTCCTCTCGCCGTTCCTGTTGAGAGGGCCTCCTCTTGAGATGCGACGGGGACGCCGGGAAATCTTTCCCGACGAAGCAGTGAAAGGATCCCTCATCTCGAGCTACGAGGCGGAAACGGGGCTCCTCTGGATGTGGGCGGGACCCTCGTGTTTCCTCTCGAGTGCAGACGGGTATGTCGGGGAACTTCTTGATTTGCACCAAGGGTGTGAAGGACCCTTTCGAAGTTCCAGAGGTGAGATGTGATCAGCCTCGAGACGCCTCAGCGGAAATGGGCCTCATCTCGCCTGGAGGGGAGAACCTCCTGGATGTTCTCGAGTTGCGGCAGGTCTTCTCGCGTTACGACGGGGAACTCAGGGACCCGCTCTGGTGGCCTCAGGAAAGGCCAGTCCCCATGCGAGTTGCAAGGGGACCTCTCGGGATTCCTCTCCCGTCCATGCTGGGGCCTAAGACCTTGTGTGGAGTCGGGGCCGGAACCTGAGGATTCCTCTCCATTGTTGCCATGGATCTTGGGGTGCTTCTGAGTTTCCCCAGGGAAGTCAGGCCTCGTCTCGTGTGGGGGCATGCACGTGCGCTTTCCTCCCGAGCTGCAGCAGTAGTGTCACGCTTCCTGTCACGTGGATCAAGGGATCTGTGGTTTCCCTCGAGGCTGTCCCTCGAGGCTTTCCCACCAGGCTTTCCCACAGGGCTGTGCCACGTGCCAACTTGGTGTGAGTCGATCCTCGGCGTGAAAGACGAGCCGGTGAAGGGAAAAGAGGTTCCTCTGGAATGGACTGAGACATCTGGGGGACTCTTGGAATGGTGGCACGACCCTGGAGTTCCTCTCGCCGTTCCTGTTGAGAGGGCCTCCTCTTGAGATGCGACGGGAAGGCCGGGAACTCATTCCCGAAGAAGCAGGGAAAGGATCCCTCATCTCGAGCTACGAGGCGGAAACGGGGCTCCTCTGGATGTGGGCGGGACCCTCGTGTTTCCTCTCGAGTGGAGACGGGTATGTCGGGGAACTTCTTGATTTGCACCAAGGGTGTGAAGTACCCTTTCGAAGTTCCAGAGCTGAGGTGTGATCAGCCTCGAGACGCCTCAGCGGAAATGGGCCTCATCTCGCCTGGACGGGAGAACCTCCTGGATTTTCTCGAGTTGCGGCAGGTCTTCTCGAGTTACGACGGGGACCTCAGGGACCCGCTCTGGTGGCCTCAGGAAAGGCCAGTCC
>NW_026292653.1:0-58784 GCF_023091745.1 Budorcas taxicolor
CCACACAAGGACTGAGGCCCCGGCATGGACGGGAGAGGAATCCCGAGAGGTCCCCTAGCAACTCGCATGGGGGACTGGCCTTTCCTGAGGCCACCAGAGCGGGTCCCTGAGGTCCCCGTCGTAACTCGAGAAGACCTGCCGCAACTCGAGAAAATCCAGGAGGTTCTCCCCTCCAGGCGAGATGAGGCCCATTTCCGCTGAGGCGTCTCGAGGCTGATCACACCTCACCTCTAGAACTTCGAAAGGGTCCTTCACACCCTTGGTGCAAATCCAGAAGTTCCCCGACCTAGCCGTCTCCACTCGAGAGGAATCACGAGGGTCCCGCCCACATCCAGAGGAGCCCCGTTTCCGCCTCGTAGCTCGAGATGAGGGATCCTTTCCCTGCTTCGTCGGGAAAGAGTTCCCGGCGTTCCCGTCGCATCTCAAGAGGAGGCCCTCTCAACAGGAACGGCGAGAGGAACTCCAGGGTCGTGCCACCATTCCAAGAGTCCCCCAGATGTCTCAGTCCATTCCAGAGGAACCTCTTTTCCCTTCACCGGCTCGTCTTTCACGCCGAGGATCGACTCACACCAAGGTGGCACGTGGCACAGCCCTGTGGGAAAGCCTCGTGGGAAAGCCTCGAGGGACAGCCTCGAGGGAAAGCCACAGATCCCTTGATCCACGTGACAGGAAGCGTGACACTACTGCTGCAGCTCGGGAGGAAAGCGCACGTGCATGCCCCCACTCGAGACGAGGCCTGACTCCCCTGGGGAGACTCAGAAGCACCCCAAGATCCATGGCAACACTGGAGAGGAATCCTCAGGTTCCGGCCCCGACTCCACACAAGGACTGAGGCCCCGGCATGGACGGGAGAGGAATCCCGAGAGGTCCTCTAGCAACTCGCATGGGGACTGGCCTTTCCTGAGGCCACCAGAGCGGGTCCCTGAGGTCCCCGTCGTAACTCGAGAAGACCTGCCGCAACTCGAGAAAATCCAGGAGGTTCTCCCCTCCAGGCGAGATGAGGCCCATTTCCGCTGAGGCGTCTCGAGGCTGATCACACCTCACCTCTGGAACTTCGAAAGGGTCCTTCACACCCTTGGTGCAAATCCAGAAGTTCCCCGACCTAGCCGTCTCCACTCGAGAGGAATCACGAGGGTCCCGCCCACATCCAGAGGAGCCCCGTTTCCGCCTCGTAGCTCGAGATGAGGGATCCTTTCCCTGCTTCGTCGGGAAAGAGTTCCCGGCGTTCCCGTCGCATCTCAAGAGGAGGCCCTCTCAACAGGAACGGCGAGAGGAACTCCAGGGTCGTGCCACCATTCCAAGAGTCCCCCAGATGTCTCAGTCCATTCCAGAGGAACCTCTTTTCCCTTCACCGGCTCGTCTTTCACGCCGAGGATCGACTCACACCAAGGTGGCACGTGGCACAGCCCTGTGGGAAAGCCTCGTGGGAAAGCCTCGAGGGACAGCCTCGAGGGGAAAGCCACAGATCCCTTGATCCACGTGACAGGAAGCGTGACACTACTGCTGCAGCTCGGGAGGAAAGCGCACGTGCATGCCCCCACTCGAGACGAGGCCTGACTCCCCTGGGGAGACTCAGAAGCACCCCCAAGATCCATGGCAACACCGGAGAGGAATCCTCAGGTTCCGGCCCCGACTCCACACAAGGACTGAGGCCCCGGCATGGACGGGAGAGGAATCCCGAGAGGTCCCCTAGCAACTCGCATGGGGACTGGCCTTTCCTGAGGCCACCAGAGCGGGTCCCTGAGGTCCCCGTCGTAACTCGAGAAGACCTGCCGCAACTCGAGAAAATCCAGGAGGTTCTCCCCTCCAGGCGAGATGAGGCCCATTACCGCTGAGGCGTCTCGAGGCTGATCACACCTCACCTCTAGAACTTCGAAAGGGTCCTTCACACCCTTGGTGCAAATCCAGAAGTTCCCCGACCTAGCCGTCTCCACTCGAGAGGAATCACGAGGGTCCCGCCCACATCCAGAGGAGCCCCGTTACCGCCTCGTAGTTCGAGATGAGGGATCCTTTCCCTGCTTCGTCGGGAAAGATTTCCCGGCGTTCCCGTCGCATCTCAAGAGGAGGCCCTCTCAACAGGAACGGCGAGAGGAACTCCAGGGTCGTGCCACCATTCCAAGAGTCCCCCAGATGTCTCAGTCCATTCCAGAGGAACCTCTTTCCCTTCACCGGCTCGTCTTTCACGCCGAGGATCGACTCACACCAAGGTGGCACGTGGCACAGCCCTGTGGGAAAGCCTCGTGGGAAAGCCTCGAGGGACAGCCTCGTAGGGAAAGCCACAGATCCCTTGATCCACGTGACAGGAAGCGTGACACTACTGCTGCAGCTCGGGAGGAAAGCGCACGTGCATGCCCCCACTCGAGACGAGGCCTGACTCCCCTGGGGAGACTCAGAAGCACCCCAAGATCCATGGCAACACTGGAGAGGAATCCTCAGGTTCCGGCCCCGACTCCACACAAGGACTGAGGCCCCGGCATGGACGGGAGAGGAATCCCGAGAGGTCCCCTAGCAACTCGCATGGGGACTGGCCTTTCCTGAGGCCACCAGAGCGGGTCCCTGAGGTCCCCGTCGTAACTCGAGAAGACCTGCCGCAACTCGAGAAAATCCAGGAGGTTCTCCCCTCCAGGCGAGATGAGGCCCATTTCCGCTGAGGCGTCTCGAGGCTGATCACACCTCACCTCTGGAACTTCGAAAGGGTCCTTCACACCCTTGGTGCAAATCCAGAAGTTCCCCGACCTAGCCGTCTCCACTCGAGAGGAATCACGAGGGTCCCGCCCACATCCAGAGGAGCCCCGTTTCCGCCTCGTAGCTCGAGATGAGGGATCCTTTCCCTGCTTCGTCGGGAAAGAGTTCCCGGCGTTCCCGTCGCATCTCAAGAGGAGGCCCTCTCAACAGGAACGGCGAGAGGAACTCCAGGGTCGTGCCACCATTCCGAGAGTCCCCCAGATGTCTCAGTCCATTCCAGAGGAACCTCTTTTCCCTTCACCGGCTCGTCTTTCACGCCGAGGATCGACTCACACCAAGGTGGCACGTGGCACAGCCCTGTGGGAAAGCCTCGTGGGAAAGCCTCGAGGGACAGCCTCGAGGGAAAGCCACAGATCCCTTGATCCACGTGACAGGAAGCGTGACACTACTGCTGCAGCTCGGGAGGAAAGCGCACGTGCATGCCCCCACTCGAGACGAGGCCTGACTCCCCTGGGGAGACTCAGAAGCACCCCAAGATCCATGGCAACACTGGAGAGGAATCCTCAGGTTCCGGCCCCGACTCCACACAAGGACTGAGGCCCCGGCATGGACGGGAGAGGAATCCCGAGAGGTCCTCTAGCAACTCGCATGGGGACTGGCCTTTCCTGAGGCCACCAGAGCGGGTCCCTGAGGTCCCCGTCGTAACTCGAGAAGACCTGCCGCAACTCGAGAAAATCCAGGAGGTTCTCCCCTCCAGGCGAGATGAGGCCCATTTCCGCTGAGGCGTCTCGAGGCTGATCACACCTCACCTCTGGAACTTCGAAAGGGTCCTTCACACCCTTGGTGCAAATCCAGAAGTTCCCCGACCTAGCCGTCTCCACTCGAGAGGAATCACGAGGGTCCCGCCCACATCCAGAGGAGCCCCGTTTCCGCCTCGTAGCTCGAGATGAGGGATCCTTTCCCTGCTTCGTCGGGAAAGAGTTCCCGGCGTTCCCGTCGCATCTCAAGAGGAGGCCCTCTCAACAGGAACGGCGAGAGGAACTCCAGGGTCGTGCCACCATTCCAAGAGTCCCCCAGATGTCTCAGTCCATTCCAGAGGAACCTCTTTTCCCTTCACCGGCTCGTCTTTCACGCCGAGGATCGACTCACACCAAGGTGGCACGTGGCACAGCCGTGTGGGAAAGCCTCGTGGGAAAGCCTCGAGGGACAGCCTCGAGGGAAAGCCACAGATCCCTTGATCCACGTGACAGGAAGCGTGACACTACTGCTGCAGCTCGGGAGGAAAGCGCACGTGCATGCCCCCACTCGAGACGAGGCCTGACTCCCCTGGGGAGACTCAGAAGCACCCCAAGATCCATGGCAACACCGGAGAGGAATCCTCAGGTTCCGGCCCCGACTCCACACAAGGACTGAGGCCCCGGCATGGACGGGAGAGGAATCCCGAGAGGTCCCCTAGCAACTCGCATGGGGACTGGCCTTTCCTGAGGCCACCAGAGCGGGTCCCTGAGGTCCCCGTCGTAACTCGAGAAGACCTGCCGCAACTCGAGAAAATCCAGGAGGTTCTCCCCTCCAGGCGAGATGAGGCCCATTTCCGCTGAGGCGTCTCGAGGCTGATCACACTTCACCTCTGGAACTTCGAAAGGCTCCTTCACACCCTTGGTGCAAATCCAGAAGTTCCCCGACCTAGCCGTCTCCACTCGAGAGGAATCACGAGGGTCCCGCCCACATCCAGAGGAGCCCCGTTCCGCCTCGTAGCTCGAGATGAGGGATCCTTTCCCTGCTTCGTCGGGAAAGAGTTCCCGGCGTTCCCGTCGCATCTCAAGAGGAGGCCCTCTCAACAGGAACGGCGAGAGGAACTCCAGGGTCGTGCCACCATTCCAAGAGTCCCCCAGATGTCTCAGTCCATTCCAGAGGAACCTCTTTTCCCTTCACCAGCTCGTCTTTCACGCCGAGGATCGACTCACACCAAGGTGGCAGGTGGCACAGCCCTGTGGGAAAGCCTCGTGGGAAAGCCTCGAGGGACAGCCTCGAGGGAAAGCCACAGATCCCTTGATCCACGTGACAGGAAGCGTGACACTACTGCTGCAGCTCGGGAGGAAAGCGCACGTGCATGCCCCCACTCGAGACGAGGCCTGACTCCCCTGGGGAGACTCAGAAGCACCCCAAGATCCATGGCAACACCGGAGAGGAATCCTCAGGTTCCGGCCCCGACTCCACACAAGGACTGAGGCCCCGGCATGGACGGGAGAGGAATCCCGAGAGGTCCCCTAGCAACTCGCATGGGGACTGGCCTTTCCTGAGGCCACCAGAGCGGGTCCCTGAGGTCCCCGTCGTAACTCGAGAAGACCTGCCGCAACTCGAGAAAATCCAGGAGGTTCTCCCCTCCAGGCGAGATGAGGCCCATTTCCGATGAGGCGTCTCGAGGCTGATCACACCTCACCTCTAGAACTTCGAAAGGGTCCTTCACACCCTTGGTGCAAATCCAGAAGTTCCCCGACCTAGCCGTCTCCACTCGAGAGGAATCACGAGGGTCCCGCCCTCATCCAGAGGAGCCCCGTTTCCGCCTCGTAGCTCGAGATGAGGGATCCTTTCCCTGCGTCGTCGGGAAAGATTTCCCGGCGTTCCCGTCGCATCTCAAGAGGAGGCCCTCTCAACAGGAACGGCGAGAGGAACTCCAGGGTCGTGCCACCATTCCAAGAGTCCCCCAGATGTCTCAGTCCATTCCAGAGGAACCTCTTTTCCCTTCACCGGCTCGTCTTTCACGCCGAGGATCGACTCACACCAAGGTGGCACGTGGCACAGCCCTGTGGGAAAGCCTCGTGGGAAACCTCGAGGGACAGCCTCGTAGGGAAAGCCACAGATCCCTTGATCCACGTGACAGGAAGCGTGACACTACTGCTGCAGCTCGGGAGGAAAGCGCACGTGCATGCCCCCACTCGAGACGAGGCCTGACTCCCCTGG
Source organism: Budorcas taxicolor (assembly GCF_023091745.1). Classification (NCBI taxonomy): domain Eukaryota; kingdom Metazoa; phylum Chordata; class Mammalia; order Artiodactyla; family Bovidae; genus Budorcas; species Budorcas taxicolor. Next base: position 5,647 of record NW_026292653.1, read on the forward strand.
GGAGACTCAGAAGCACCCCAAGATCCATGGCAACACTGGAGAGGAATCCTCAGGTTCCGGCCCCGACTCCACACAAGGACTGAGGCCCCGGCATGGACGGGAGAGGAATCCCGAGAGGTCCCCTAGCAACTCGCATGGGGACTGGCCTTTCCTGAGGCCACCAGAGCGGGTCCCTGAGGTCCCCGTCGTAACTCGAGAAGACCTGCCGCAACTCGAGAAAATCCAGGAGGTTCTCCCCTCCAGGCGAGATGAGGCCCATTTCCGCTGAGTCGTCTCGAGGCTGATCACACTTCACCTCTGGGACTTCGAAAGGCTCCTTCACACCCTTGGTGCAAATCCAGAAGTTCCCCGACCTAGCCGTCTCCACTCGAAAGGAATCACGAGGGTCCCGCCCTCATCCAGAGGAGCCCCGTTTCCGCCTCGTAGCTCGAGATGAGGGATCCTTTCCCTGCTTCGTCGGGAAAGAGTTCCCGGCGTTCCCGTCGCATCTCAAGAGGAGGCCCTCTCAACAGGAACGGCGAGAGGAACTCCAGGGTCGTGCCACCATTCCAAGAGTGCCCCAGATGTCTCAGTCCATTCCAGAGGAACCTCTTGTCCCTTCACCGCTCGTCTTTCACGCCGAGGATCGACTCACACCAGGTGGCACGTGGCACAGCCCTGTGGGAAAGCCTCGTGGGAAAGCCTCGAGGGACAGCCTCGAGGGAAAGCCACAGATCCCTTGATCCACGTGACAGGAAGCGTGACACTACTGCTGCAGCTCGGGAGGAAAGCGCACGTGCATGCCCCCACTCGAGACGAGGCCTGACTCCCCTGGGGAGACTCAGAAGCACCCCAAGATCCATGGCAACACTGGAGAGGAATCCTCAGGTTCCGGCCCCGACTCCACACAAGGACTGAGGCCCCGGCATGGACGGGAGAGGAATCCCGAGAGGTCCCCTAGCAACTCGCATGGGGACTGGCCTTTCCTGAGGCCACCAGAGCGGGTCCCTGAGGTCCCCGTCGTAACTCGAGAAGACCTGCCGCAACTCGAGAAAATCCAGGAGGTTCTCCCCTCCAGGCGAGATGAGGCCCATTTCCGCTGAGGCGTCTCGAGGCTGATCACACCTCACCTCTGGAACTTCGAAAGGGTCCTTCACACCCTTGGTGCAAATCCAGAAGTTCCCCGACCTAGCCGTCTCCACTCGAGAGGAATCACGAGGGTCCCGCCCACATCCAGAGGAGCCCCGTTTCCGCCTCGTAGCTCGAGATGAGGGATCCTTTCCCTGCTTCGTCGGGAAAGAGTTCCCGGCGTTCCCGTCGCATCTCAAGAGGAGGCCCTCTCAACAGGAACGGCGAGAGGAACTCCAGGGTCGTGCCACCATTCCAAGAGTCCCCCAGATGTCTCAGTCCATTCCAGAGGAACCTCTTTTCCCTTCACCGGCTCGTCTTTCACGCCGAGGATCGACTCACACCAAGGTGGCACGTGACACAGCCCTGTGGGAAAGCTCGTGGGAAAGCTTCGAGGGACAGCCTCGAGGGAAAGCCACAGATCCCTTGATCCACGTGACAGGAGCGTGACACTACTGCTGCAGCTCGGGAGGAAAGCGCACGTGCATGCCCCCACTCGAGACGAGGCCTGACTCCCCTGGGGAGACTCAGAAGCACCCCAAGATCCATGGCAACACTGGAGAGGAATCCTCAGGTTCCGGCCCCGACTCCACACAAGGACTGAGGCCCCGGCATGGACGGGAGAGGAATCCCGAGAGGTCCCCTAGCAACTCGCATGGGGACTGGCCTTTCCTGAGGCCACCAGAGAGGGTCCCTGAGGTCCCCGTCGTAACTCGAGAAGACCTGCCGCAACTCGAGAAAATCCAGGAGGTTCTCCCCTCCAGGCGAGATGAGGCCCATTTCCGCTGAGGCGTCTCGAGGCTGATCACACCTCACCTCTGGAACTTCGAAAGGCTCCTTCACACCCTTGGTGCAAATCCAGAAGTTCCCCGACCTAGCCGTCTCCACTCGAGAGGAATCACGAGGGTCCCGCCCACATCCAGAGGAGCCCCGTTTCCGCCTCGTAGCTCGAGATGAGGGATCCTTTCCCTGCTTCGTCGGGAAAGAGTTCCCGGCGTTCCCGTCGCATCTCAAGAGGAGGCCTCTCAACAGGAACGGCGAGAGGAACTCCAGGGTCGTGCCACCATTCCAAGAGTCCCCCAGATGTCTCAGTCCATTCCAGAGGAACCTCTTTTCCCTTCACCGGCTCGTCTTTCACGCCGAGGATCGACTCACACCAAGGTGGCACGTGGCAGAGCGCTGTGGGAAAGCCTCGTGGGAAAGCCTCGAGGGACAGCCTCGAGGGAAAGTCACAGATCCCTTGATCCACGTGACAGGAAGCGTGACACTACTGCTGCAGCTCGGGAGGAAAGCGCACGTGCATGCCCCCACTCGAGACGAGGCCTGACTCCCCTGGGGAGACTCAGAAGCACCCCAAGATCCATGGCAACACTGGAGAGGAATCCTCAGGTTCCGGCCCCGACTCCACACAAGGACTGAGGCCCCGGCATGGACGGGAGAGGAATCCCGAGAGGGCCCCTAGCAACTCGCATGGGGACTGGCCTTTCCTGAGGCCACCAGAGCGGGTCCCTGAGGTCCCCGTCGTAACTCGAGAAGACCTGCCGCAACTCGAGAAAATCCAGGAGGTTCTCCCCTCCAGGCGAGATGAGGCCCATTTCCGCTGAGGCGTCTCGAGGCTGATCACACCTCACCTCTGGAACTTCGAAAGGGTCCTTCACACCCTTGGTGCAAATCCAGAAGTTCCCCGACCTAGCCGTCTCCACTCGAGAGGAATCACGAGGGTCCCGCCCACATCCAGAGGAGCCCCGTTTCCGCCTCGTAGCTCGAGATGAGGGATCCTTTCCCTGCTTCGTCGGGAAAGAGTTCCCGGCGTTCCCGTCGCATCTCAAGAGGAGGCCCTCTCAACAGGAACGGCGAGAGGAACTCCAGGGTCGTGCCACCATTCCAAGAGTCCCCCAGATGTCTCAGTCCATTCCAGAGGAACCTCTTTTCCCTTCACCGGCTCGTCTTTCACGCCGAGGATCGACTCACACCAAGGTGGCACGTGACACAGCCCTGTGGGAAAGCCTCGTGGGAAAGCATCGAGGGACAGCCTCGAGGGAAAGCCACAGATCCCTTGATCCACGTGACAGGAAGCGTGACACTACTGCTGCAGCTCGGGAGGAAAGCGCACGTGCATGCCCCCACTCGAGACGAGGCCTGACTCCCCTGGGGAGACTCAGAAGCACCCCAAGATCCATGGCAACACTGGAGAGGAATCCTCAGGTTCCGGCCCCGACTCCACACAAGGACTGAGGCCCCGGCATGGACGGGAGAGGAATCCCGAGAGGTCCCCTAGCAACTCGCATGGGGACTGGCCTTTCCTGAGGCCACCAGAGAGGGTCCCTGAGGTCCCCGTCGTAACTCGAGAAGACCTGCCGCAACTCGAGAAAATCCAGGAGGTTCTCCCCTCCAGGCGAGATGAGGCCCATTTCCGCTGAGGCGTCTCGAGGCTGATCACACCTCACCTCTGGAACTTCGAAAGGCTCCTTCACACCCTTGGTGCAAATCCAGAAGTTCCCCGACCTAGCCGTCTCCACTCGAGAGGAATCACGAGGGTCCCGCCCACATCCAGAGGAGCCCCGTTTCCGCCTCGTAGCTCGAGATGAGGGATCCTTTCCCTGCTTCGTCGGGAAAGAGTTCCCGGCGTTCCCGTCGCATCTCAAGAGGAGGCCCTCTCAACAGGAACGGCGAGAGGAACTCCAGGGTCGTGCCACCATTCCAAGAGTCCCCCAGATGTCTCAGTCCATTCCAGAGGAACCTCTTTTCCCTTCACCGGCTCGTCTTTCACGCCGAGGATCGACTCACACCAAGGTGGCACGTGGCACAGCGCTGTGGGAAAGCCTCGTGGGAAAGCCTCGAGGGACAGCCTCGAGGGAAAGTCACAGATCCCTTGATCCACGTGACAGGAAGCGTGACACTACTGCTGCAGCTCGGGAGGAAAGCGCACGTGCATGCCCCCACTCGAGACGAGGCCTGACTCCCCTGGGGAGACTCAGAAGCACCCCAAGATCCATGGCAACACTGGAGAGGAATCCTCAGGTTCCGGCCCCGACTCCACACAAGGACTGAGGCCCCGGCATGGACGGGAGAGGAATCCCGAGAGGTCCCCTAGCAACTCGCATGGGGACTGGCCTTTCCTGAGGCCACCAGAGCGGGTCCCTGAGGTCCCCGTCGTAACTCGAGAAGACCTGCCGCAACTCGAGAAAATCGAAATCCAGCCTCCAGGCGAGATGAGGCCCATTTCCCTGACTGACGAGTCTCGAGAGCTGATCACACCTCACCTCTGGAACTTCGAAAGGGTCCTTCACACCCTTGGTGCAAATCCAGAAGTTCCCCGACATACCCGTCTCCACTCGAGAGGAATCACGAGGGTCCCGCCCACATCCAGAGGAGCCCCCGTTTCCGCCTCGTAGCTCGAGATGAGGGATCCATTCCCTGCTTCGTCGGGAAAGAGTTCCCGGCGTTCCCGTCGCATTTCAAGAGGAGGACCTCTCAACAGGAACGGCGAGAGGAACTCCAGGGTCGTGCCACCATTCCAAGAGTCCCCCAGATGTCTCAGTCCATTCCAGAGGAACCTCTTTTCCCTTCACCAGCTCGTCTTTCACGCCGAGGATCGACTCACACCAAGGTGGCACGTGGCACAGCCCTGTGGGAAAGCCTCGTGGGAAAGCCTCGAGGGACAGCCTCGAGGGAAAGCCACAGATCCCTTGATCCACGTGACAGGAAGCGTGACACTACTGCTGCAGCTCGGGAGGAAAACGCACGTGCATGCCCCCACTCGAGACGAGGCCTGACTCCCCTGGGGAGACTCAGAAGCACCCCAAGATCCATGGCAACACTGGAGAGGAATCCTCAGGTTCCGGCCCCGACTCCACACAAGGACTGAGGCCCCTGGCATGGACGGGAGAGGAATCCCGAGAGGTCCCCTAGCAACTCGCATGGGGACTGGCCTTTCCTGAGGCCACCAGAGCGGGTCCCTGTGGTCCCCGTCGTAACTCGAGAAGACCTGCCGCAACTGGAGAAAATCCAGGAGGTTCTCCCCTCCAGGCGAGATGAGGCCCATTTCCGCTGAGGCGTCTCGAGGCTGATCACACCTCACCTCTGGAACTTCGAAAGGGTCCTTCACACCCTTGGTGCAAATCCAGAAGTTCCCCGACCTAGCCGTCACCACTCGAGAGGAATCACGAGGGTCCCGCCCACATCCAGAGGAGCCCCGTTTCCGCCTCGTAGCTCGAGATGAGGGATCCTTTCCCTGCTTCGTCGGGAAAGAGTTCCCGGCGTTCCCGTCGCATCTCAAGTGGAGGCCCTCTCAACAGGAACGGCGAGAGGAACTCCAGGGTCGTGCCACCATTCCAAGAGTCCCCCAGATGTCTCAGTCCATTCCAGCGGAACCTCTTTTCCCTTCACCGGCTCGTCTTTCACGCCGAGGATCGACTCCCACCAAGGTGGCACGTGGCACAGCCCTGTGGGAAAGCCTCGTGGGAAAGCCTCGAGGGACAGCCTCGAGGGAAAGCCACAGATCCCTTGATCCACGTGACAGGAAGCGTGACACTACTGCTGCAGCTCGGGAGGAAAGCGCACGTGCATGCCCCCACTCGAGACGAGGCCTGACTCCCCTGGGGAGACTCAGAAGCACCCCAAGATCCATGGCAACACCGGAGAGGAATCCTCAGGTTCCGGCCCTGATTCCACACAAGGACTGAGGCCCCGGCATGGACGGGAGAGGAATCCCGAGAGGTCCCCTAGCAACTCGCATGGGGACTGGCCTTTCCTGAGGCCACCAGAGCGGGTCCCTTAGGTCCCCGTCGTAACTCGAGAAGACCTGCCGCAACTCGAGAAAATCCAGGAGGTTCTCCCCTACAGGCGAGATGAGGCCCATTTCCGCTGAGGCGTCTCGAGGCTGATCACACCTCACCTCTGGAACTTCGAAAGGGTCCTTCACACCCTTGGTGCAAATCCAGAAGTTCCCCGACTTCCCCGTCACCACTCGAGAGGAATCACGAGGGTCCCGCCCACATCCAGAGGAGCCCCGTTTCCGCCTCGTAGCTCGAGATGAGGGATCCTTTCCCTGCTTCGTCGGGAAAGAGTTCCCGGCGTTCCCGTCGCATCTCAAGAGGAGGCCCTCTCAACAGGAACGGCGAGAGGAACTCCAGGGTCGTGCCACCATTCCAAGAGTCCCCCAGATGTCTCAGTCCATTCCAGAGGAACCTCTTTTCCCTTCACCGGCTCGTCTTTCACGCCGAGGATCGACTCACACCAAGGTGGCAGGTGGCACAGCCCTGTGGGAAAGCCTCGTGGGAAAGCCTCGAGGGACAGCCTCGAGGGAAAGCCACAGATCCCTTGATCCACGTGACAGGAAGCGTGACACTACTGCTGAAGCTCGGGAGGAAAGCGCACGTGCATGCCCCCACTCGAACGAGGCCTGACTCCCCTGGGGAGACTCAGAAGCACCCCAAGATCCATGGCAACACTGGAGAGGAATCCTCAGGTTCCGGCCCCGACTCCACACAAGGACTGAGGCCCCGGCATGGACGGGAGAGGAATCCCGAGAGGTCCCCTAGCAACTCGCATGGGGACTGGCCTTTCCTGAGGCCACCAGAGCGGGTCCCTGAGGTCCCCGTCGTAACTCGAGAAGACCTGCCGCAACTCGAGAAAATCCAGGAGGTTCTCCCCTCCAGGCGAGATGAGGCCCATTTCCCCTGAGGCGTCTCGAGGCTGATCACACCTCACCTCTGGAACTTCGAAAGGCTCCTTCACACCCTTGGTGCAAATCCAGAAGTTCCCCGACCTATCCGTCTCCACTCGAGAGGAATCACGAGGGTCCCGCCCACATCCAGAGGAGCCCCGTTTCCGCCTCGTAGCTCGAGATGAGGGATCCTTTCCCTGCTTCGTCGGGAAAGAGTTCCCGGCGTTCCCGTCGCATCTCAAGAGGAGGCCCTCTCAACAGGAACGGCGAGAGGAACTCCAGGGTCGTGCCACCATTCCAAGAGTCCCCCAGATGTCTCAGTCCATTCCAGAGGAACCTCTTTTCCCTTCACCGGCTCGTCTTTCACGCCGAGGATCGACTCACACCAAGGTGGCACGTGGCACAGCCCTGTGGGAAAGCCTCGTGGGAAAGCCTCGAGGGACAGCCTCGAGGGAAAGCCACAGATCCCTTGATCCACGTGACAGGAAGCGTGACACTACTGCTGCAGCTCGGGAGGAAAGCGCACGTGCATGCCCCCACTCGAGACGAGGCCTGACTCCCCTGGGGAGACTCAGAAGCACACCAAGATCCATGGCAACACCGGAGAGGAATCCTCAGGTTCCGGCCCCGACTCCACACAAGGACTGAGGCCCCGGCATGGACGGGAGAGGAATCCCGAGAGGTCCCCTAGCAACTCGCATGGGGACTGGCCTTTCCTGAGGCCACCAGAGCGGGTCCCTGAGGTCCCCGTCGTAACTCGAGAAGACCTGCCGCAACTCGAGAAAATCCAGGAGGTTCTCCCCTCCAGGCGAGATGAGGCCCATTTCCGCTGAGGCGTCTCGAGGCTGATCACACCTCACCTCTGGAACTTAGAAAGGGTCCTTCACACCCTTGGTGCAAATCCAGAAGTTCCCCGACCTAGCCGTCTCCACTCGAGAGGAATCACGAGGGTCCCGCCCACATCCAGAGGAGCCCCGTTTCGGTCTCGTAGCTCGAGATGAGGGATCCTTTCCCTGCTTCGTCGGGAAAGAGTTCCCGGCGTTCCCGTCGCATCTCAAGAGGAGGCCCTCTCAACAGGAACGGCGAGAGGAACTCCAGGGTCGTGCCACCATTCCAAGAGTCCCCCAGATGTCTCAGTCCATTCCAGAGGAACCTCTTTTCCCTTCACCGGCTCGTCTTTCACGCCGAGGATCGACTCACACCAAGGTGGCACGTGGCACAGCCCTGTGGGAAAGCCTCGTGGGAAAGCCTCGAGGGACAGCCTCGAGGGAAAGCCACAGATCCCTTGATCCACGTGACAGGAAGCGTGACACTACTGCTGCAGCTCGGGAGGAAAGCGCACGTGCATGCCCCCACTCGAGACGAGGCCTGACTCCCCTGGGGAGACTCAGAAGCACCCCAAGATCCATGGCAACACTGGAGAGGAATCCTCAGGTTCCGGCCCCGACTCCACACAAGGACTGAGGCCCCGGCATGGACGGGAGAGGAATCCCGAGAGGTCCCCTAGCAACTCGCATGGGGACTGGCCTTTCCTGAGGCCACCAGAGCGGGTCCCTGAGTTCCCCATCGTAACTCGAGAAGACCTGCCGCAACTCGAGAAAATCCAGGAGGTTCTCCCCTCCAGGCGAGATGAGGCCCATTTCCGCTGAGGCGTCTCGAGGCTGATCACACCTCACCTCTGGAACTTCGAAAGGGTCCTTCACACCCTTGGTGCAAATCCAGAAGTTCCCCGACCAAGCCGTCTCCACTCGAGAGGAATCACGAGGGTCCCGCCCACATCCAGAGGAGCCCCGTTTCCGCCTCGTAGCTCGAGATGAGGGATCCTTTCCCTGCTTCGTCGGGAAAGAGTTCCCGGCGTTCCCGTCGCATCTCAAGAGGAGGCCCTCTCAACAGGAACGGCGAGAGGAACTCCAGGGTCGTGCCACCATTCAAGAGTCCCCCAGATGTCTCAGTCCATTCCAGAGGAACCTCTTTTCCCTTCACCGGCTCGTCTTTCACGCCGAGGATCGACTCACACCAAGGTGGCACGTGGCACAGCCCTGTGGGAAAGCCTCGTGGGAAAGCCTCGAGGGACAGCCTCGAGGGAAAGCCACAGATCCCTTGATCCACGTGACAGGAAGCGTGACACTACTGCTGAAGCTCGGGAGGAAAGCGCACGTGCATGCCCCCACTCGAACGAGGCCTGACTCACCTGGGGAGACTCAGAAGCACCCCAAGATCCATGGCAACACTGGAGAGGAATCCTCAGGTTCCGGCCCCGACTCCACACAAGGACTGAGGCCCCGGCATGGACGGGAGAGGAATCCCGAGAGGTCCCCTAGCAACTCGCATGGGGACTGGCCTTTCCTGAGGCCACCAGAGCGGGTCCCTGAGGTCCCCGTCGTAACTCGAGAAGACCTGCCGCAACTCGAGAAAATCCAGGAGGTTCTCCCCTCCAGGCGAGATGAGGCCCATTTCCGCTGAGGCGTCTCGAGGCTGATCACACCTCACCTCTGGAACTTCGAAAGGCTCCTTCACACCCTTGGTGCAAATCCAGAAGTTCCCCGACCTATCCGTCTCCACTCGAGAGGAATCACGAGGGTCCCGCCCACATCCAGAGGAGCCCCGTTTCCGCCTCGTAGCTCGAGATGAGGGATCCTTTCCCTGCTTCGTCGGGAAAGAGTTCCCGGCGTTCCCGTCGCATCTCAAGAGGAGGCCCTCTCAACAGGAACGGCGAGAGGAACTCCAGGGTGGTGCCACCATTCCAAGAGTCCCCCAGATGTCTCAGTCCATTCCAGAGGAACCTCTTTTCCCTTCACCGGCTCGTCTTTCACGCCGAGGATCGACTCACACCAAGGTGGCACGTGGCACAGCCCTGTGGGAAAGCCTCGTGGGAAAGCCTCGAGGACAGCCTCGAGGGAAAGCCACAGATCCCTTGATCCACGTGACAGGAAGCGTGACACTACTGCTGCAGCTCGGGAGGAAAGCGCACGTGCATGCCCCCACTCGAGACGAGGCCTGACTCCCCTGGGGAGACTCAGAAGCACACCAAGATCCATGGCAACACCGGAGAGGAATCCTCAGGTTCCGGCCCCGACTCCACACAAGGACTGAGGCCCCGGCATGGACGGGAGAGGAATCCCGAGAGGTCCCCTAGCAACTCGCATGGGGACTGGCCTTTCCTGAGGCCACCAGAGCGGGTCCCTGAGGTCCCCGTCGTAACTCGAGAAGACCTGCCGCAACTCGAGAAAATCCAGGAGGTTCTCCCCTCCAGGCGAGATGAGGCCCATTTCCGCTGAGGCGTCTCGAGGCTGATCACACCTCACCTCTGGAACTTCGAAAGGGTCCTTCACACCCTTGGTGCAAATCCAGAAGTTCCCCGACCTAGCCGTCTCCACTCGAGAGGAATCACGAGGGTCCCGCCCACATCCAGAGGAGCCCCGTTTCCGCCTCGTAGCTCGAGATGAGGGATCCTTTCCCTGCTTCGTCGGGAAAGAGTTCCCGGCGTTCCCGTCGCATCTCAAGAGGAGGCCCTCTCAACAGGAACGGCGAGAGGAACTCCAGGGTCGTGCCACCATTCCAAGAGTCCCCCAGATGTCTCAGTCCATTCCAGAGGAACCTCTTTTCCCTTCACCGGCTCGTCTTTCACGCCGAGGATCGACTCACACCAAGGTGGCAGGTGGCACAGCCCTGTGGGAAAGCCTCGTGGGAAAGCCTCGAGGGACAGCCTCGAGGGAAAGCCACAGATCCCTTGATCCACGTGACAGGAAGCGTGACACTACTGCTGCAGCTCGGGAGGAAAGCGCACGTGCATGCCCCCACTCGAGACGAGGCCTGACTCCCCTGGGGAGACTCAGAAGCACCCCAAGATCCATGGCAACACTGGAGAGGAATCCTCAGGTTCCAGCCCCGACTCCACACAAGGACTGAGGCCCCGGCATGGACGGGAGAGGAATCCCGAGAGGTCCCCTAGCAACTCGCATGGGGACTGGCCTTTCCTGAGGCCACCAGAGCGGGTCCCTGTGGTCCCCGTCGTAACTCGAGAAGACCTGCCGCAACTCGAGAAAATCCAGGAGGTTCTCCCCTCCAGGCGAGATGAGGCCCATTTCCGCTGAGGCGTCTCGAGGCTGATCACACCTCACCTCTGGAACTTCGAAAGGGTCCTTCACACCCTTGGTGCAAATCCAGAAGTTCCCCGACCTAGCCGTCTCCACTCGAGAGGAATCACGAGGGTCCCGCCCACATCCAGAGGAGCCCCGTTTCCGCCTCGTAGCTCGAGATGAGGGATCCTTTCCCTGCTTCGTCGGGAAAGAGTTCCCGGCGTTCCCGTCGCATCTCAAGTGGAGGCCCTCTCAACAGGAACGGCGAGAGGAACTCCAGGGTCGTGCCACCATTCCAAGAGTCCCCCAGATGTCTCAGTCCATTCCAGAGGAACCTCTTTTCCCTTCACCGGCTCGTCTTTCACGCCGAGGATCGACTCACACCAAGGTGGCACGTGGCACAGCCCTGTGGGAAAGCCTCGTGGGAAAGCCTCGAGGGACAGCCTCGAGGGAAAGCCACAGATCCCTTGATCCACGTGACAGGAAGCGTGACACTACTGCTGCAGCTCGGGAGGAAAGCGCACGTGCATGCCCCCACTCGAGACGAGGCCTGACTCCCCTGGGGAGACTCAGAAGCACCCCAAGATCCATGGCAACACTGGAGAGGAATCCTCAGGTTCCGGCCCTGACTCCACACAAGGACTGAGGCCCCGGCATGGACGGGAGAGGAATCCCGAGAGGTCCCCTAGCAACTCGCATGGGGACTGGCCTTTCCTGAGGCCACCAGAGCGGGTCCCTGAGGTCCCCGTCGTAACTCGAGAAGACCTGCCGCAACTCGAGAAAATCCAGGAGGTTCTCCCCTCCAGGCGAGATGAGGCCCATTTCCGCTGAGGCGTCTCGAGGCTGATCACACCTCACCTCTGGAACTTCGAAAGGGTCCTTCACACCCTTGGTGCAAATCCAGAAGTTCCCCGACCTAGCCGTCTCCACTCGAGAGGAATCACGAGGGTCCCGCCCACATCCAGAGGAGCCCCGTTTCCGCCTCGTAGCTCGAGATGAGGGATCCTTTCCCTGCTTCGTCGGGAAAGAGTTCCCGGCGTTCCCGTCGCATCTCAAGAGGAGGCCCTCTCAACAGGAACGGCGAGAGGAACTCCAGGGTCGTGCCACCATTCCAAGAGTCCCCCAGATGTCTCAGTCCATTCCAGAGGAACCTCTTTTCCCTTCACCGGCTCGTCTTTCACGCCGAGGATCGACTCACACCAAGGTGGCACGTGGCACAGCCCTGTGGGAAAGCCTCGTGGGAAAGCCTCGAGGGACAGCCTCGAGGGAAAGCCACAGATCCCTTGATCCACGTGACAGGAAGCGTGACACTACTGCTGCAGCTCGGGAGGAAAGCGCACGTGCATGCCCCCACTCGAGACGAGGCCTGACTCCCCTGGGGAGACTCAGAAGCACCCCAAGATCCATGGCAACACTGGAGAGGAATCCTCAGGTTCCGGCCCCGACTCCACACAAGGACTGAGGCCCCGGCATGGACGGGAGAGGAATCCCGAGAGGTCCCCTAGCAACTCGCATGGGGACTGGCCTTTCCTGAGGCCACCAGAGCGGGTCCCTGAGTTCCCCATCGTAACTCGAGAAGACCTGCCGCAACTCGAGAAAATCCAGGAGGTTCTCCCCTCCAGGCGAGATGAGGCCCATTTCCGCTGAGGCGTCTCGAGGCTGATCACACCTCACCTCTGGAACTTCGAAAGGGTCCTTCACACCCTTGGTGCAAATCCAGAAGTTCCCCGACCTAGCCGTCTCCACTCGAGAGGAATCACGAGGGTCCCGCCCACATCCAGAGGAGCCCCGTTTCCGCCTCGTAGCTGGAGATGAGGGATCCTTTCCCTGCTTCGTCGCGAAAGAGTTCCCGGCGTTCCCGTCGCATCTCAAGAGGAGGCCCTCTCAACAGGAACGGCGAGAGGAACTCCAGGGTCGTGCCACCATTGCAAGAGTCCCCCAGATGTCTCAGTCCATTCCAGAGGAACCTCTTTTCCCTTCACCGGCTCGTCTTTCACGCCGAGGATCGACTCACACCAAGGTGGCACGTGGCACAGCCCTGTGGGAAAGCCTCGTGGGAAAGCCTCGAGGGACAGGCTCGAGGGAAAGCCACAGATCCCTTGATCCACGTGACAGGAAGCGTGACACTACTGCTGCAGCTCGGGAGGAAAGCGCACGTGCATGCCCCCACTCGAGACGAGGCCTGACTCCCCTGGGGAGACTCAGAAGCAGCCCAAGATCCATGGCAACACTGGAGAGGAATCCTCAGGTTCCGGCCCCGACTCCACACAAGGACTGAGGCCCCGGCATGGACGGGAGAGGAATCCCGAGAGGTCCCCTAGCAACTCGCATGGGGACTGGCCTTTCCTGAGGCCACCAGAGCGGGTCCCTGAGGTCCCCGTCGTAACTCGAGAAGACCTGCCGCAACTCGAGAAAATCCAGGAGGTTCTCCCCTCCAGGCGAGATGAGGCCCATTTCCGCTGAGGCGTCTCGAGGCTGATCACACCTCACCTCTGGAACTTCGAAAGGGTCCTTCACACCCTTGGTGCAAATCCAGAAGTTCCCCGACCTAGCCGTCTCCACTCGAGAGGAATCACGAGGGTCCCGCCCACATCCAGAGGAGCCCCGTTTCCGCCTCGTAGCTCGAGATGAGGGATCCTTTCCCTGCTTCGTCGGGAAAGAGTTCCCGGCGTTCCCGTCGCATCTCAAGAGGAGGCCCTCTCAACAGGAACGGCGAGAGGAACTCCAGGGTCGTGCCACCATTGCAAGAGTCCCCCAGATGTCTCAGTCCATTCCAGAGGAACCTCTTTTCCCTTCACCGGCTCGTCTTTCACACCGAGGATCGACTCACACCAAGGTGCACGTGGCACAGCCCTGTGGGAAAGCCTCGTGGGAAAGCCTCAAGGGACAGCCTCGAGGGAAAGCCACAGATCCCTTGATCCACGTGACAGGAAGCGTGACACTACTGCTGCAGCTCGGGAGGAAAGCGCACGTGCATGCCCCCACTCGAGACGAGGCCTGACTCCCCTGGGGAGACTCAGAAGCACCCCAAGATCCATGGCAACACTGGAGAGGAATCCTCAGGTTCCGGCCCCGACTCCACACAAGGACTGAGGCCCCGGCATGGACGGGAGAGGAATCCCGAGAGGTCCCCTAGCAACTCGCATGGGGACTGGCCTTTCCTGAGGCCACCAGAGCGGGTCCCTGAGGTCCCCGTCGTAACTCGAGAAGACCTGCCGCAACTCGAGAAAATCCAGGAGGTTCTCCCCTCCAGGCGAGATGAGGCCCATTTCCGCTGAGGCCTCTCTAGGCTGATCACACCTCACCTCTGGAACTTCGAAAGGGTCCTTCACACCCTTGGTGCAAATCCAGAAGTTCCCCGACCAAGCCGTCTCCACTCGAGAGGAATCACGAGGGTCCCGCCCACATCCAGAGGAGCCCCGTTTCCGCCTCGTAGCTCGAGATGAGGGATCCTTTCCCTGCTTCGTCGGAAAGAGTTCCCGGCGTTCCCGTCGCATCTCAAGAGGAGGCCCTCTCAACAGGAACGGCGAGAGGAACTCCAGGGTCGTGCCACCATTCCAAGAGTCCCCCAGATGTCTCAGTCCATTCCAGAGGAACCTCTTTTCCCTTCACCGGCTCGTCTTTCACGCCGAGGATCGACTCACACCAAGGTGGCACGTGGCACAGCCCTGTGGGAAAGCCTCGAGGGACAGCCTCGAGGGAGAGCCTCGAGGGAAACTCACAGATCCCTTGATCCACGTGACAGGAAGCGTGACACTACTGCTGCAGCTCGGGAGGAAAGCGCACGTGCATGCCCCCACTCGAGACGAGGCCTGACTCCCCTGGGGAGACTCAGAAGCACCCCAAGATCCATGGCAACACCGGAGAGGAATCCTCAGGTTCCGGCCCCGACTCCACACAAGGACTGAGGCCCCGGCATGGACCGGAGAGGAATCCCGAGAGGTCCCCTAGCAACTCGCATGGGGACTGGCCTTTCCTGAGGCCACCAGAGCGGGTCCCTGAGGTCCCCGTCGTAACTCGAGAAGACCTGCCGCAACTCGAGAAAATCCAGGAGGTTCTCCCCTCCAGGCGAGATGAGGCCCATTTCCACTGAGGCGTCTCGAGGCTGATCACACCTCACCTCTGGAACTTCGAAAGGGTCCTTCACACCCTTGGTGCAAATCAAGAAGTTCCCCGACATACCCGTCTCCACTCGAGAGGAATCACGAGGGTCCCGCCCACATCCAGAGGAGCCCCGTTTCCGCCTCGTAGCTCGAGATGAGGGATCCTTTCCCTGCTTCGTCGGGAAAGAGTTCCCGGCGTTTCCGTCGCATCTCAAGAGGAGGCCCTCTCAACAGGAACGGCGAGAGGAACTCCAGTGTCGTGCCACCATTCCAAGAGTCCCCCAGATGTCTCAGTCCATTCCAGAGGAACATCTTTTCCCTTCACGGGCTCGTCTTTCACGCCGAGGATCGACTCACACCAAGGTGGCACGTGGCACAGCCCTGTGGGAAAGCCTCGTGGGAAAGCCTCGAGGGACAGCCTCGAGGGAAAGCCACAGATCCCTTGATCCACGTGACAGGAAGCGTGACACTACTGCTGAAGCTCGGGAGGAAAGCGCATGTGCATGCCCCCACTCGAGACGAGGCCTGACTCCCCTGGGGAGACTCAGAAGCACCCCAAGATCCATGGCAACACTGGAGAGGAATCCTCAGGTTCCGGCCCCGACTCCACACAAGGACTGAGGCCCCGGCATGGACGGGAGAGGAATCCCGAGAGGACCCCTAGCAACTCGCATGGGGACTGGCCTTTCCTGAGGCCACCAGAGCGGGTCCCTGAGGTCCCCGTCGTAACTCGAGAAGACCTGCCGCAACTCGAGAAAATCCAGGAGGTTCTCCCCTCCAGGCGAGATGAGGCCCATTTCCGCTGAGGCGTCTCGAGGCTGATCACACCTCACCTCTGGAACTTCGAAAGGGTCCTTCACACCCTTGGTGCAAATCCAGAAGTTCCCCGACCTAGCCGTCTCCACTCGAGAGGAATCACGAGGGTCCCGCCCACATCCAGAGGAGCCCCGTTTCCGCCTCGTAGCTCGAGATGAGGGATCCTTTCCCTGCTTCGTCGCGAAAGAGTTCCCGGCGTTCCCGTCGCATCTCAAGAGGAGGCCCTCTCAACAGGAACGGCGAGAGGAACTCCAGGGTCGTGCCACCATTCCAAGGGTCCCCCAGATGTCTCAGTCCATTCCAGAGGAACCTCTTTTCCCTTCACCGGCTCGTCTTTCACGCCGAGGATCGACTCACACCAAGGTGGCACGTGGCACAGCCCTGTGGGAAAGCCTCGTGGGAAAGCCTCGAGGGACAGCCTCGAGGGAAA
The DNA here is from genome assembly GCF_023091745.1 of Budorcas taxicolor. Taxonomy (NCBI): domain Eukaryota; kingdom Metazoa; phylum Chordata; class Mammalia; order Artiodactyla; family Bovidae; genus Budorcas; species Budorcas taxicolor. The sequence continues at coordinate 21,850 of NW_026292653.1, forward strand.
GCCACAGATCCCTTGATCCACGTGAAAGGAAGCGTGACACTACTGCTGCAGCTCGGGAGGAAAGCGCACGTGCATGCCCCCACTCGAGACGAGGCCTGACTCCCCTGGGGAGACTCAGAAGCACCCCAAGATCCATGGCAACACTGGAGAGGAATCCTCAGGTTCCGGCCCCGACTCCACACAAGGACTGAGGCCCCGGCATGGACGGGAGAGGAATCCCGAGAGGTCACCTAGCAACTCGCATGGGGACTGGCCTTTCCTGAGGCCACCAGAGCGGGTCCCTGAGGTCCCCGTCGTACCTCGAGAAGACCTGCCGCAACTCGAGAAAATCCAGGAGGTTCTCCCCTCCAGGCGAGATGAGGCCCATTTCCGCTGAGGCGTCTCGAGGCTGATCACACCTCACCTCTGGAACTTCGAAAGGGTCTTTCACACCCTTGGTGCAAATCCAGAAGTTACCCGACTTACCCGTCTCCACTCGAGAGGAATCACGAGGGTCCCGCCCACATCCAGAGGAGCTCCGTTTCCACCTCGTAGCTCGAGATGAGGGATCCTTTCCCTGCTTCGTCGGGAAAGAGTTCCCGGCATTCCCGTCGCATCTCAAGAGGAGGCCCTCTCAACAGGAACGGCGAGAGGAACTCCAGGGTCGTGCCACCATTCCAAGAGTCCCCCAGATGTCTCAGTCCATTCCAGAGGAATCTCTTTTCCCTTCACCGGCTCGTCTTTCACGCCGAGGATCGACTCACACCAAGGTGGCACGTGGCACAGACCTGTGGGAAAGCCTCGTGGGAAAGCCTCGAGGGACAGCCTCGAGGGAAAGCCACAGATCCCTTGATCCACGTGACAGGAAGCGTGACTCTACTGCTGCAGCTCGGGAGGAAAGCGCACGTGCATGCCCCCACTCGAGACGAGGCCTGACTCCCCTGGGGAGACTCAGAAGCACCCCAAGATCCATGGCAACACTGGAGAGGAATCCTCAGGTTCCGGCCCCGACTCCACACAAGGACTGAGGCCCCGACATGGACGGGAGAGGAATCCCGAGAGGTCCCTAGCAACTCGCATGGGGACTGGCCTTTCCTGAGGCCACCAGAGCGGGTCCCTGAGGTCCCCGTCGTAACTCGAGAAGACCTGCCGCAACTCGAGAAAATCCAGGAGGTTCTCCCCTCCAGGCGAGATGAGGCCCATTTCCGCTGAGGCGTCTCGAGGCTGATCACACCTCACCTCTGGAACTTCGAAAGGGTCCTTCACACCCTTGGTGCAAATCCAGAAGTTCCCCGACCTAGCCGTCTCCACTCGAGAGGAATCACGAGGGTCCCGCCCACATCCAGAGGAGCCCCGTTTCCGCCTCGTAGCTCGAGATGAGGGATCCTTTCCCTGCTTCGTCGCGAAAGAGTTCCCGGCGTTCCCGTCGCATCTCAAGAGGAGGCCCTCTCAACAGGAACGGCGAGAGGAACTCCAGGGTCGTGCCACCATTCCAAGAGTCCCCCAGATGTCTCAGTCCATTCCAGAGGAACCTCTTTTCCCTTCACCGGCTCGTCTTTCACGCCGAGGATCGACTCACACCAAGGTGGCACGTGGCACAGCCCTGTGGGAAAGCCTCATGGGAAAGCCTCGAGGGACAGCCTCGAGGGAAAGCCACAGATCCCTTGATCCACGTGACAGGAAGCGTGACACTACTGCTGCAGCTCGGGAGGAAAGCGCACGTGCATGCCCCCACTCGAGACGAGGCCTGACTCCCCTGGGGAGACTCAGAAGCACCCCAAGATCCATGGCAACACTGGAGAGGAATCCTCAGGTTCCGGCCCCGACTCCACACAAGGACTGAGGCCCCGGCATGGACGGGAGAGGAATCCCGAGAGGTCCCCTAGCAACTCGCATGGGGACTGGCCTTTCCTGAGGCCACCAGAGCGGGTCGCTGAGGTCCCTGTCGTAACTCGAGAAGACCTGCCGCAACTCGAGAAAATCCAGGAGGTTCTCCCCTCCAGGCGAGATGAGGCCCATTTCCGCTGAGGCGTCTCGAGGCTGATCACACCTCACCTCTGGAACTTCGAAAGGGTCCTTTACACCCTTGGTGCAAATCAAGAAGTTCCCCGACATACCCGTCTCCACTCGAGAGGAAACACGAGGGTCCCGCCCACATCCAGAGGAGCCCCGTTTCCGCCTCGTAGCTCGAGATGAGGGATCCTTTCCCTGCTTCGTCGGGAAAGAGTTCCCGGCGTTCCCGTCGCATCTCAAGAGGAGGCCCTCTCAACAGGAACGGCGAGAGGAACTCCAGGGTCGTGCCACCATTCCAAGAGTCCCCCAGATGTCTCAGTCCATTCCAGAGGAACCTCTTTTCCCTTCACCGGCTCGTCTTTCACGCCGAGGATCGACTCACACCAAGGTGGCACGTGGCACAGCCCTGTGGGAAAGCCTCGTGGGAAAGCCTCGAGGGACAGCCTCGAGGGAAAGCCACTGATCCCTTGATCCACGTGACAGGAAGCGTGACACTACTGCTGCAGCTCGTGAGGAAAGCGCACGTGCATGCCCCCACTCGAGACGAGGCCTGACTCCCCTGGGGAGACTCAGAAGCACCCCAAGATCCATGGCAACACTGGAGAGGAATCCTCAGGTTCCGGCCCCGACTCCACACAAGGACTGAGGCCCCGGCATGGACGGGAGAGGAATCCCGAGAGGTCCCCTAGCAACTCGCATGGGGACTGGCCTTTCCTGAGGCCACCAGAGCGGGTCCCTGAGGTCCCCGTCGTAACTCGAGAAGACCTGCCGCAACTCGAGAAAATCCAGGAGGTTCTCCCCTCCAGGCGAGATGAGGCCCATTTCCGCTGAGGCGTCTCGAGGCTGATCACACCTCACCTCTGGAACTTCGAAAGGGTCCTTCACACCCTTCGTGCAAATCAAGAAGTTCCCCGACATACCCGTCTCCACTCGAGAGGAAACACGAGGGTCCCGCCCACATCCAGAGGAGCCCCGTTTCCGCCTCGTAGCTCGAGATGAGGGATCCTTTCCCTGCTTCGTCGCGAAAGAGTTCCCGGCGTTCCCGTCGCATCTCAAGAGGAGGCCCTCTCAACAGGAACGGCGAGAGGAACTCCAGGGTCGTGCCACCATTCCAAGAGTCCCCCAGATGTCTCAGTCCATTCCAGAGGAACCTCTTTTCCCTTCACCGGCTCGTCTTTCACGCCGAGGATCGACTCACACCAAGGTGGCACGTGGCACAGCCCTGTGGGAAAGCCTCGAGGGACAGCCTCGATGGAAAGCCACTGATCCCTTGATCCACGTGACAGGAAGCGTGACACTACTGCTGCAGCTCGGGAGGAAAGCGCACGTGCATGCCCCCACTCGAGACGAGGCCTGACTCCCCTGGGGAGACTCAGAAGCACCCCAAGATCCATGGCAACACCGGAGAGGAATCCTCAGGTTCCGGCCCCGACTCCACACAAGGACTGAGGCCCCGGCATGGACGGGAGAGGAATCCCGAGAGGTCCCCTAGCAACTCGCATGGGGACTGGCCTTTCCTGAGGCCACCAGAGCGGGTCCCTGAGGTCCCCGTCGTACCTCGAGAAGACCTGCCGCAACTCGAGAAAATCCAGGAGGTTCTCCCCTCCAGGCGAGATGAGGCCCATTTCCGCTGAGGCGTCTCGAGGCTGATCACACCTCACCTCTGGAACTTCGAAAGGGTCCTTCACACCCTTGGTGCAAATCAAGAAGTTCCCCGACATACCCGTCTCCACTCGAGAGGAAACACGAGGGTCGCGCCCACATCCAGAGGAGCCCCGTTTCCACCTCGTAGCTCGAGATGAGGGATCCTTTCCCTGCTTCGTCGGGAAAGAGTTCCCGGCGTTCCCGTCGCATCTCAAGAGGAGGCCCTCTCAACAGGAACGGCGAGAGGAACTCCAGGGTCGTGCCACCATTCCAAGAGTCCCCCAGATGTCTCAGTCCATTCCTGAGGAACCTCTTTTCCCTTCACCGGCTCGTCTTTCACGCCGAGGATCGACTCACACCAAGGTGGCACGTGGCACAGGCCTGTGGGAAAGCCTCGTGGGAAAGCCTCGAGGGACAGCCTCGAGGGAAAGCCACAGATCCCTTGATCCACGTGACAGGAAGCGTGACACTACTGCTGCAGCTCGGGAGGAAAGCGCACGTGCATGCCCCCACTCGAGACGAGGCCTGACTCCCCTGGGGACTCAGAAGCACCCCAAGATCCATGCCAACACTGGAGAGGAATCCTCAGGTTCCGGCCCCGACTCCACACAAGGACTGAGGCCCCGGCATGGACGGGAGAGGAATCCCGAGAGGTCCCCTAGCAACTCGCATGGGGACTGGCCTTTCCTGAGGCCACCAGAGCTGGTCCCTGAGGTCCCTGTCGTAACTCGAGAAGACCTGCCGCAACTCGAGAAAATCCAGGAGGTTCTCCCCTCCAGGCGAGATGGGGCCCATTTCCGCTGAGGCGTCTCGAGGCTGATCACACCTCACCTCTGGAACTTCGAAAGGGTCCTTCACACCCTTGGTGCAAATCCAGAAGTTCCCCGACCTAGCCGTCTCCACTCGAGAGGAATCACGAGGGTCCCGCCCACATCCAGAGGAGCCCCGTTTCCGCCTCGTAGCTCGAGATGAGGGATCCTTTCCCTGCTTCGTCGGGAAAGAGTTCCCGGCGTTCCCGTCGCATCTCAAGAGGAGGCCCTCTCAACAGGAACGGCGAGAGGAACTCCAGGGTCGTGCCACCATTCCAAGAGTCCCCCAGATGTCTCAGTCCATTCCAGAGGAACCTCTTTTCCCTTCACCGGCTCGTCTTTCATGCCGAGGATCGACTCACACCAAGGTGGCACGTGGCACAGCCCTGTGGGAAAGCCTCGTGGGAAAGCCTCGAGGGACAGCCTCGAGGGAAAGCCACAGATCCCTTGATCCACGTGACAGGAAGCGTGACACTACTGCTGCAGCTCGGGAGGAAAGCGCACGTGCATGCCCCCACTCGAGACGAGGCCTGACTCCCCTGGGGAGACTCAGAAGCACCCCAAGATCCATGGCAACACTGGAGAGGAATCGTCAGGTTCCGGCCCCGACTCCACACAAGGATTGAGGCCCCGGCATGGCCGGGAGAGGAATCCCGAGAGGTCCCCTAGCAACTCGCATGGGGACTGGCCTTTCCTGAGGCCACCAAAGCGGGTCCCTGAGGTCCCCGTCGTAACTCGAGAAGACCTGCCGCAACTCGAGAAAATCCAGGAGGTTCTCCCCTCCAGGCGAGATGAGGCCCATTTCCGCTGAGGCGTCTCGAGGCTGATCACACCTCCCCTCTGGAACTTCGAAAGGGTCCTTCACACCCTTGGTGCAAATCCAGAAGTTCCCCGACCTAGCCGTCTCCACTCGAGAGGAATCACGAGGGTCCCGCCCACATCCAGAGGAGCCCCGTTTCCGCCTCGTAGCTCGAGATGAGGGATCCTTTCCCTGCTTCGTCGGGAAAGAGTTCCCGGCGTTCCCGTCGCATCTCAAGAGGAGGCCCTCTCAACAGGAACGGCGAGAGGAACTCCAGGGTCGTGCCACCATTCCAAGAGTCCCCCAGATGTCTCAGTCCATTCCAGAGGAACCTCTTTTCCCTTCACCGGCTCGTCTTTCACGCCGAGGATCGACTCACACCAAGGTGGCACGTGGCACAGGCCTGTGGGAAAGCCTCGTGGGAAAGCCTCGAGGGACAGCCTCGAGGGAAAGCCACAGATCCCTTGATCCACGTGACAGGAAGCGTGACACTACTGCTGCAGCTCGGGAGGAAAGCGCACGTGCATGCCCCCACTCGAGACGAGGCCTGACTCCCCTGGGGAGACTCAGAAGCACCCCAAGATCCATGGCAACACTGGAGAGGAATCCTCAGGTTCCGGCCCCGACTCCACACAAGGACTGAGGCCCCGGCATGGACGGGAGAGGAATCCCGAGAGGTCCCCTAGCAACTCGCATGGGGACTGGCCTTTCCTGAGGCCACCAGAGCGGGTCCCTGAGGTCCCCGTCGTAACTCGAGAAGACCTGCCGCAACTGGAGAAAATCCAGGAGGTTCTCCCCTCCAGGCGAGATGAGGCCCATTTCCGCTGAGGCGTCTCGAGGCTGATCACACCTCACCTCTGGAACTTCGAAAGGGTCCTTCACACCCTTGGTGCAAATCCAGAAGTTCCCCGACATACCCGTCTCCACAGGAGAGGAATCACGAGGGTCCCGCCCACATCCAGAGAAGCCCCGTTTCCGCCTCGTAGCTCGAGATGAGGGATCCTTTCCCTGCTTCGTCGGGAAAGAGTTCCCGGCGTTCCCGTCGCATCTCAAGAGGAGGCCCTCTCAACAGGAACGGCGAGAGGAACTCCAGGGTCGTGCCACCATTCCAAGAGTCCCCCAGATGTCTCAGTCCATTCCAGAGGAACCTCTTTTCCCTTCACCGGCTCGTCTTTCACGCCAAGGATCGACTCACACCAAGGTGGCACGTGGCACAGCCCTGTGGGAAAGCCTCGTGGGAAAGCCTCGAGGGACAGCCTCGAGGGAAAGCCACAGATCCCTTGATCCACGTGACAGGAAGCGTGACACTACTGCTGCAGCTCGGGAGGAAAGCGCACGTGCATGCCCCCACTCGAGACGAGGCCTGACTCCCCTGGGGAGACTCAGAAGCACCCCAAGATCCATGGCAACACTGGAGAGGAATCCTCAGGTTCCGGCCCCGACTCCACACAAGGACTGAGGCCCCGGCATGGACGGGAGAGGAATCCCGAGAGGTCCCCTAGCAACTCGCATGGGGACTGGCCTTTGCTGAGGCCACCAGAGCGGGTCCCTGAGGTCCCCGTCGTAACTCGAGAAGACCTGCCGCAACTCGAGAAAATCCAGGAGGTTCTCCCCTCCAGGCGAGATGAGGCCCATTTCCGCTGAGGCGTCTCGAGGCTGATCACACCTCACCTCTGGAACTTCGAAAGGGTCCTTCACACCCTTGGTGCAAATCCAGAAGTTCCCCGACATACCTGTCTCCACTCGAGAGGAATCACGAGGGTCCCGCCCACATCCAGAGGAGCCCCGTTTCCGCCTCGTAGCTCGAGATGAGGGATCCTTTCCCTGCTTCGTCGGGAAAGAGTTCCCGGCGTTCCCGTCGCATCTCAAGAGGAGGCCCTCTCAACAGGAACGGCGAGAGGAACTCCAGGGTCGTGCCACCATTCCAAGAGTGCCCCAGAAGTCTCAGTCCATTCCAGAGGAACCTCTTTTCCCTTCACCGGGTCGTCTTTCACGCCGAGGATCGACTCACACCAAGGTGGCACGTGGCACAGCCCTGTGGGAAAGCCTCGTGGGAAAGCCTCGAGGGACAGCCTCGAGGGAAAGCCACAGATCCCTTGATCCACGTGACAGGAAGCGTGACACTACTGCTGCAGCTCGGGAGGAAAGCGCACGTGCATGCCCCCACTCGAGACGAGGCCTGACTCCCCTGGGGAGACTCAGAAGCACCCCAAGATCCATGGCAACACTGGAGAGGAATCCTCAGGTTCCGGCCCCGACTCCACACAAGGACTGAGGCCCCGGCATGGACGGGAGAGGAATCCCGAGAGGTCCCCTAGCAACTCGCATGGGGACTGGCCTTTCCTGAGGCCACCAGAGCGGGTCCCTGAGGTCCCCGTCGTAACTCGAGAAGACCTGACGCAACTCGAGAAAATCCAGGAGGTTCTCCCCTCCAGGCGAGATGAGGCCCATTTCCGCTGAGGCGTCTCGAGGCTGATCACACCTCACCTCTGGAACTTCGAAAGAGTCCTTCACACCCTTGGTGCAAATCCAGAAGTTCCCCGACATACCCGTCTCCACAGGAGAGGAATCACGAGGGTCCCGCCCACATCCAGAGAAGCCCCGTTTCCGCCTCGTAGCTCGAGATGAGGGATCCTTTCCCTGCTTCGTCGGGAAAGAGTTCCCGGCGTTCCCGTCGCATCTCAAGAGGAGGCCCTCTCAACAGGAACGGCGAGAGGAACTCCAGGGTCGTGCCACCATTCCAAGAGTCCCCCAGATGTCTCAGTCCATTCCAGAGGAACCTCTTTTCCCTTCACCGGCTCGTCTTTCACGCCAAGGATCGACTCACACCAAGGTGGCACGTGGCACAGCCCTGTGGGAAAGCCTCGTGGGAAAGCCTCGAGGGGACAGCCTCGAGGGAAAGCCACAGATCCCTTGATCCACGTGACAGGAAGCGTGACACTACTGCTGCAGCTCGGGAGGAAAGCGCACGTGCATGCCCCCACTCGAGACGAGGCCTGACTCCCCTGGGGAGACTCAGAAGCACCCCAAGATCCATGGCAACACTGGAGAGGAATCCTCAGGTTCCGGCCCCGACTCCACACAAGGACTGAGGCCCCGGCATGGACGGGAGAGGAATCCCGAGAGGTCCCCTAGCAACTCGCATGGGGACTGGCCTTTGCTGAGGCCACCAGAGCGGGTCCCTGAGGTCCCCGTCGTAACTCGAGAAGACCTGCCGCAACTCGAGAAAATCCAGGAGGTTCTCCCCTCCAGGCGAGATGAGGCCCATTTCCGCTGAGGCGTCTCGAGGCTGATCACACCTCACCTCTGGAACTTCGAAAGGGTCCTTCACACCCTTGGTGCAAATCCAGAAGTTCCCCGACATACCTGTCTCCACTCGAGAGGAATCACGAGGGTCCCGCCCACATCCAGAGGAGCCCCGTTTCCGCCTCGTAGCTCGAGATGAGGGATCCTTTCCCTGCTTCGTCGGGAAAGAGTTCCCGGCGTTCCCGTCGCATCTCAAGAGGAGGCCCTCTCAACAGGAACGGCGAGAGGAACTCCAGGGTCGTGCCACCATTCCAAGAGTGCCCCAGAAGTCTCAGTCCATTCCAGAGGAACCTCTTTTCCCTTCACCGGGTCGTCTTTCACGCCGAGGATCGACTCACACCAAGGTGGCACGTGGCACAGCCCTGTGGGAAAGCCTCGTGGGAAAGCCTCGAGGGACAGCCTCGAGGGAAAGCCACAGATCCCTTGATCCACGTGACAGGAAGCGTGACACTACTGCTGCAGCTCGGGAGGAAAGCGCACGTGCATGCCCCCACTCGAGACGAGGCCTGACTCCCCTGGGGAGACTCAGAAGCACCCCAAGATCCATGGCAACACTGGAGAGGAATCCTCAGGTTCCGGCCCCGACTCCACACAAGGACTGAGGCCCCGGCATGGACGGGAGAGGAATCCCGAGAGGTCCCCTAGCAACTCGCATGGGGACTGGCCTTTCCTGAGGCCACCAGAGCGGGTCCCTGAGGTCCCCGTCGTAACTCGAGAAGACCTGACGCAACTCGAGAAAATCCAGGAGGTTCTCCCCTCCAGGCGAGATGAGGCCCATTTCCGCTGAGGCGTCTCGAGGCTGATCACACCTCACCTCTGGAACTTCGAAAGGGTCCTTCACACCCTTGGTGCAAATCCAGAAGTTCCCCGACCTAGCCGTCTCCACTCGAGAGGAATCACGAGGGTCCCGCCCACATCCAGAGGAGCCCCGTTTCCGCCTCGTAGCTCGAGATGAGGGATCCTTTCCCTGCTTCGTCGGGAAAGAGTTCCCGGCGTTCCCGTCGCATCTCAAGAGGAGGCCCTCTCAACAGGAACGGCGAGAGGAACTCCAGGGTCGTGCCACCATTCCAAGAGTCCCCCAGATGTCTCAGTCCATTCCAGAGGAACCTCTTTTCCCTTCACCGGCTCGTCTTTCACGCCGAGGATCGACTCACACCAAGGTGGCACGTGGCACAGCCCTGTGGGAAAGCCTCGTGGGAAAGCCTCGAGGGACAGCCTCGAGGGAAAGCTACAGATCCCTTGATCCACGTGACAGGAAGCGTGACACTACTGCTGCAGCTCGGGAGGAAAGCGCACGTGCATGCCCCCACTCGAGACGAGGCCTGACTCCCCTGGGGAGACTCAGAAGCACCCCAAGATCCATGCCAACACTGGAGAGGAATCCTCAGGTTCCGGCCCCGACTCCACACAAGGACTGAGGCCCCGGCATGGACGGGAGAGAAATCCCGAGAGGTCCCCTAGCAACTCGCATGGGGACTGGCCTTTCCTGAGGCCACCAGAGCTGGTCCCTGAGGTCCCTGTCGTAACTCGAGAAGACCTGCCGCAACTCAAGAAAATCCAGGAGGTTCTCCCCTCCAGGCGAGATGGGGCCCATTTCCGCTGAGGCGTCTCGAGGCTGATCACACCTCACCTCTGGAACTTCGAAAGGGTCCTTCACACCCTTGGTGCAAATCCAGAAGTTCCCCGACCTAGCCGTCTCCACTCGAGAGGAATCACGAGGGTCCCGCCCACATCCAGAGGAGCCCCGTTTCCGCCTCGTAGCTCGAGATGAGGGATCCTTTCCCTGCTTCGTCGGGAAAGAGTTCCCGGCGTTCCCGTCGCATCTCAAGAGGAGGCCCTCTCAACAGGAACGGCGAGAGGAACTCCAGGGTCGTGCCACCATTCCAAGAGTCCCCCAGATGTCTCAGTCCATTCCAGAGGAACCTCTTTTCCCTTCACCGGCTCGTCTTTCACGCCGAGGATCGACTCAAACCAAGGTGGCACGTGGCACAGCCCTGTGGGAAAGCCTCGTGGGAAAGCCTCGAGGGACAGCCTCGAGGGAAAGCCACAGATCCCTTGATCCACGTGACAGGAAGCGTGACACTACTGCTGCAGCTCGGGAGGAAAGCGCACGTGCATGCCCCCACTCGAGACGAGGCCTGACTCCCCTGGGGAGACTCAGAAGCACCCCAAGATCCATGGCAACACTGGAGAGGAATCGTCAGGTTCCGGCCCCGACTCCACACAAGGATTGAGGCCCCGGCATGGCCGGGAGAGGAATCCCGAGAGGTCCCCTAGCAACTCGCATGGGGACTGGCCTTTCCTGAGGCCACCAAAGCGGGTCCCTGAGGTCCCCGTCGTAACTCGAGAAGACCTGCCGCAACTCGAGAAAATCCAGGAGGTTCTCCCCTCCAGGCGAGATGAGGCCCATTTCCGCTGAGGCGTCTCGAGGCTGATCACACCTCCCCTCTGGAACTTCGAAAGGGTCCTTCACACCCTTGGTGCAAATCCAGAAGTTCCCCGACCTAGCCGTCTCCACTCGAGAGGAATCACGAGGGTCCCGCCCACATCCAGAGGAGCCCCGTTTCCGCCTCGTAGCTCGAGATGAGGGATCCTTTCCCTGCTTCGTCGGGAAAGAGTTCCCGGCGTTCCCGTCGCATCTCAAGAGGAGGCCCTCTCAACAGGAACGGCGAGAGGAACTCCAGGGTCGTGCCACCATTCCAAGAGTCCCCCAGATGTCTCAGTCCATTCCAGAGGAACCTCTTTTCCCTTCACCGGCTCGTCTTTCACGCCGAGGATCGACTCACACCAAGGTGGCACGTGGCACAGGCCTGTGGGAAAGCCTCGTGGGAAAGCCTCGAGGGACAGCCTCGAGGGAAAGCCACAGATCCCTTGATCCACGTGACAGGAAGCGTGACACTACTGCTGCAGCTCGGGAGGAAAGCGCACGTGCATGCCCCCACTCGAGACGAGGCCTGACTCCCCTGGGGAGACTCAGAAGCACCCCAAGATCCATGGCAACACTGGAGAGGAATCCTCAGGTTCCGGCCCCGACTCCACACAAGGACTGAGGCCCCGGCATGGACGGGAGAGGAATCCCGAGAGGTCCCCTAGCAACTCGCATGGGGACTGGCCTTTCCTGAGGCCACCAGAGCGGGTCCCTGAGGTCCCTGTCGTAACTCGAGAAGACCTGCCGCAACTGGAGAAAATCCAGGAGGTTCTCCCCTCCAGGCGAGATGAGGCCCATTTCCGCTGAGGCGTCTCGAGGCTGATCACACCTCACCTCTGGAACTTCGAAAGGGTCCTTCACACCCTTGGTGCAAATCCAGAAGTTCCCCGACCTAGCCGTCTCCACTCGAGAGGAATCACGAGGGTCCCGCCCACATCCAGAGAAGCCCCGTTTCCGCCTCGTAGCTCGAGATGAGGGATCCTTTCCCTGCTTCGTCGGGAAAGAGTTCCCGGCGTTCCCGTCGCATCTCAAGAGGAGGCCCTCTCAACAGGAACGGCGAGAGGAACTCCAGGGTCGTGCCACCATTCCAAGAGTCCCCCAGATGTCTCAGTCCATTCCAGAGGAACCTCTTTTCCCTTCACCGGCTCGTCTTTCACGCCGAGGCTCGACTCACACCAAGGTGGCACGTGGCACAGCCCTGTGGGAAAGCCTCGTGGGAAAGCCTCGAGGGACAGCCTCGAGGGAAAGCCACAGATCCCTTGATCCACGTGACAGGAAGCGTGACACTACTGCTGCAGCTCGGGAGGAAAGCGCACGTGCATGCCCCCACTCGAGACGAGGCCTGACTCCCCTGGGGAGACTCAGAAGCACCCCAAGATCCATGGCAACACTGGAGAGGAATCGTCAGGTTCCGGCCCCGACTCCACACAAGGATTGAGGCCCCGGCATGGCCGGGAGAGGAATCCCGAGAGGTCCCCTAGCAACTCGCATGGGGACTGGCCTTTCCTGAGGCCACCAAAGCGGGTCCCTGAGATCCCCGTCGTAACTCGAGAAGACCTGCCGCAACTCGAGAAAATCCAGGAGGTTCTCCCCTCCAGGCGAGATGAGGCCCATTTCCGCTGAGGCGTCTCGAGGCTGATCACACCTCCCCTCTGGAACTTCGAAAGGGTCCTTCACACCCTTGGTGCAAATCCAGAAGTTCCCCGACCTAGCCGTCTCCACTCGAGAGGAATCACGAGGGTCCCGCCCACATCCAGAGGAGCCCCGTTTCCGCCTCGTAGCTCGAGATGAGGGATCCTTTCCCTGCTTCGTCGGGAAAGAGTTCCCGGCGTTCCCGTCGCATCTCAAGAGGAGGCCCTCTCAACAGGAACGGCGAGAGGAACTCCAGGGTCGTGCCACCATTCCAAGAGTCCCCCAGATGTCTCAGTCCATTCCAGAGGAACCTCTTTTCCCTTCACCGGCTCGTCTTTCACGCCGAGGATCGACTCACACCAAGGTGGCACGTGGCACAGGCCTGTGGGAAAGCCTCGTGGGAAAGCCTCGAGGGACAGCCTCGAGGGAAAGCCACAGATCCCTTGATCCACGTGACAGGAAGCTTGACACTACTGCTGCAGCTCGGGAGGAAAGCGCACGTGCATGCCCCCACACGAGACGAGGCCTGACTCCCCTGGGGAGACTCAGAAGCACCCCAAGATCCATGGCAACACTGGAGAGGAATCCTCAGGTTCCGGCCCCGACTCCACACAAGGACTGAGGCCCCGGCATGGACGGGAGAGGAATCCCGAGAGGTCCCCTAGCAACTCGCATGGGGACTGGCCTTTCCTGAGGCCACCAGAGCGGGTCCCTGAGGTCCCTGTCGTAACTAGAGAAGACCTGCCGCAACTGGAGAAAATCCAGGAGGTTCTCCCCTCCAGGCGAGATGAGGCCCATTTCCGCTGAGGCGTCTCGAGGCTGATCACACCTCACCTCTGGAACTTCGAAAGGGTCCTTCACACCCTTGGTGCAAATCCAGAAGTTCCCCGACATACCCGTCTCCACACGAGAGGAATCACGAGGGTCCCGCCCACATCCAGAGAAGCCCCGTTTCCGCCTCGTAGCTCGAGATGAGGGATCCTTTCCCTGCTTCGTCGGGAAAGAGTTCCCGGCGTTCCCGTCGCATCTCAAGAGGAGGCCCTCTCAACAGGAACGGCGAGAGGAACTCCAGGGTCGTGCCACCATTCCAAGAGTCCCCCAGATGTCTCAGTCCATTCCAGAGGAACCTCTTTTCCCTTCACCGGCTCGTCTTTCACGCCAAGGATCGACTCACACCAAGGTGGCACGTGGCACAGCCCTGTGGGAAAGCCTCGTGGGAAAGCCTCGAGGGACAGCCTCGAGGGAAAGCCACAGATCCCTTGATCCACGTGACAGGAAGCGTGACACTACTGCTGCAGCTCGGGAGGAAAGCGCACGTGCATGCCCCCACTCGAGACGAGGCCTGACTCCCCTGGGGAGACTCAGAAGCACCCCAAGATCCATGGCAACACTGGAGAGGAATCCTCAGGTTCCGGCCCCGACTCCACACAAGGACTGAGGCCCCGGCATGGACGGGAGAGGAATCCCGAGAGGTCCCCTAGCAACTCGCATGGGGACTGGCCTTTGCTGAGGCCACCAGAGCGGGTCCCTGAGGTCCCCGTCGTAACTCGAGAAGACCTGCCGCAACTCGAGAAAATCCAGGAGGTTCTCCCCTCCAGGCGAGATGAGGCCCATTTCCGCTGAGGCGTCTCGAGGCTGATCACACCTCACCTCTGGAACTTCGAAAGGGTCCTTCACACCCTTGGTGCAAATCCAGAAGTTCCCCGACATACCTGTCTCCACTCGAGAGGAATCACGAGGGTCCCGCCCACATCCAGAGGAGCCCCGTTTCCGCCTCGTAGCTCGAGATGAGGGATCCTTTCCCTGCTTCGTCGGGAAAGAGTTCCCGGCGTTCCCGTCGCATCTCAAGAGGAGGCCCTCTCAACAGGAACGGCGAGAGGAACTCCAGGGTCGTGCCACCATACCAAGAGTTCCCCAGATGTCTCAGTCCATTCCAGAGGAACCTCTTTTCCCTTCACGGGCTCGTCTTTCACGCCAAGGATCGACTCACACCAAGGTGGCACGTGGCACAGCCCTGTGGGAAAGCCTCGTGGGAAAGCCTCGAGGGACAGCCTCGAGGGAAAGCCACAGATCCCTTGATCCACGTGACAGGAAGCGTGACACTACTGCTGCAGCTCGGGAGGAAAGCGCACGTGCATGCCCCCACTCGAGACGAGGCCTGACTCCCCTGGGGAGACTCAGAAGCACCCCAAGATCCATGGCAACACTGGAGAGGAATCCTCAGGTTCCGGCCCCGACTCCACACAAGGACTGAGGCCCCGGCATGGACGGGAGAGGAATCCCGAGAGGTCCCCTAGCAACTCGCATGGGGACTGGCCTTTCCTGAGGCCACCAGAGCGGGTCCCTGAGGTCCCTGTCGTAACTCGAGAAGACCTGCCGCAACTCGAGAAAATCCAGGAGGTTCTCCCCTCCAGGCGAGATGAGGCCCATTTGCGCTGAGGCGTCTCGAGGCTGATCACACCTCACCTCTGGAACTTCGAAAGGGTCCTTCACACCCTTGGTACAAATCCAGAAGTTCCCCGACCTAGCCGTCTCCACTCGAGGGGAATCACGAGGGTCCCGCCCACATCCAGAGGAGCCCCGTTTCCGCCTCGTAGCTCGAGATGAGTGATCCTTTCCCTGCTTCGTCGGGAAAGAGTTCCCGGCGTTCCCGTCGCATCTCAAGAGGAGGCCCTCTCAACAGGAACGGCGAGAGGAACTCCAGGGTCGTGCCACCATTCCAAGAGTCCCCCAGATGTCTCAGTCCATTCCAGAGGAACCTCTTTTCCCTTCACCGGGTCGTCTTTCACGCCGAGGATCGACTCACACCAAGGTGGCACGTGGCACAGCCCTGTGGGAAAGCCTCGTGGGAAAGCCTCGAGGGACAGCCTCGAGGGAAAGCCACAGATCCCTTGATCCACGTGACAGGAAGCGTGACACTACTGCTGCAGCTCGGGAGGAAAGCGCACGTGCATGCCCCCACTCGAGACGAGGCCTGACTCCCCTGGGGAGACTCAGAAGCACCCCAAGATCCATGGCAACACTGGAGAGGAATCCTCAGGTTCCGGCCCCGACTCCACACAAGGACTGAGGCCCCGGCATGGACGGGAGAGGAATCCCGAGAGGTCCCCTAGCAACTCGCATGGGGACTGGCCTTTCCTGAGGCCACCAGAGCGGGTCCCTGAGGTCCCCGTCGTAACTCAAGAAGACCTGCCGCAACTCGAGAAAATCCAGGAGGTTCTCCCCTCCAGGCGAGATGAGGCCCATTTCCGCTGAGGCGTCTCGAGGCTGATCACACCTCACCTCTGGAACTTCGAAAGGGTCCTTCACACCCTTGGTGCAAATCCAGAAGTTACCCGACTTACCCGTCACCACTCGAGAGGAATCACGAGGGTCCCGCCCACATCCAGAGGAGCCCCGTTTCCGCCTCGTAGCTCGAGATGAGGGATCCTTTCCCTGCTTCGTCGGGAAAGAGTTCCCGGCGTTCCCGTCGCATCTCAAGAGGAGGCCCTCTCAACAGGAACGGCGAGAGGAACTCCAGGGTCGTGCCACCATTGCAAGAGTCCCCCAGATGTCTCAGTCCATTCCAGAGGAACCTCTTTTCCCTTCACCGGCTCGTCTTTCACGCCGAGGATCGACTCACACCAAGGTGGCACGTGGCACAGCCCTGTGGGAAAGCCTCGTGGGAAAGCCTCGAGGGACAGCCTCGAGGGAAAGCCACAGATCCCTTGATCCACGTGACAGGAAGCGTGACACTACTGCTGCAGCTCGGGAGGAAAGCGCACGTGCATGCCCCCACACGAGACGAGGCCTGACTCCCCTGGGGAGACTCAGAAGCACCCCAAGATCCATGGCAGCACTGGAGAGGAATCCTCAGGTTCCGGCCCCGACTCCACACAAGGACTGAGGCCCCGGCATGGACGGGAGAGGAATCCCGAGAGGTCCCCTAGCAACTCGCATGGGGACTGGCCTTTCCTGAGGCCACCAGAGCGGGTCCCTGAGGTCCCCGTCGTAACTCAAGAAGACCTGCCGCAACTCGAGAAAATCCAGGAGGTTCTCCCCTCCAGGAGAGATGAGGCCCATTTCCGCTGAGGCGTCTCGAGGCTGATCACACCTCACCTCTGGAACTTCGAAAGGGTCCTTCACACCCTTGGTGCAAATCCAGAAGTTCCCCGACCTAGCCGTCTCCACTCGAGAGGAATCACGAGGGTCCCGCCCACATCCAGAGGAGCCCCGTTTCCGCCTCGTAGCTCGAGATGAGGGATCCTTTCCCTGCTTCGTCGGGAAAGTGTTCCCGGCGTTCCCGTCGCATCTCAAGAGGAGGCCCTCTCAACAGGAACGGCGAGAGGAACTCCAGGGTCGTGCCACCATTCCAAGAGTGCCCCAGATGTCTCAGTCCATTCCAGAGGAACCTCTTTTCCCTTCACCGGGTCGTCTTTCACGCCGAGGATCGACTCACACCAAGGTGGCACGTGGCACAGCCCTGTGGGAAAGCCTCGTGGGAAAGCCTCGAGGGACAGCCTCGAGGGAAAGCCACAGATCCCTTGATCCACGTGACAGGAAGCGTGACACTACTGCTGCAGCTCGGGAGGAAAGCGCACGTGCATGCCCCCACTCGAGACGAGGCCTGACTCCCCTGGGGAGACTCAGAAGCACCCCAAGATCCATGGCAACACTGGAGAGGAATCCTCAGGTTCCGGCCCCGACTCCACACAAGGACTGAGGCCCCGGCATGGACGGGAGAGGAATCCCGAGAGGTCCCCTAGCAACTCGCATGGGGACTGGCCTTTCCTGAGGCCACCAGAGCGGGTCCCTGAGGTCCCCGTCGTAACTCGAGAAGACCTGACGCAACTCGAGAAAATCCAGGAGGTTCTCCCCTCCAGGCGAGATGAGGCCCATTTCCGCTGAGGCGTCTCGAGGCTGATCACACCTCACCTCTGGAACTTCGAAAGGGTCCTTCACACCCTTGGTGCAAATCCAGAAGTTCCCCGACCTAGCCGTCTCCACTGGAGAGGAATCACGAGGGTCCCACCCACATCCAGAGGAGCCCCGTTTCCGCCTCGTAGCTCGAGATGAGGGATCCTTTCCCTGCTTCGTCGGGAAAGAGTTCCCGGCGTTCCCGTCGCATCTCAAGAGGAGGCCCTCTCAACAGGAACGGCGAGAGGAACTCCAGGGTCGTGCCACCATTCCAAGAGTCCCCCAGATGTCTCAGTCCATTCCAGAGGAACCTCTTTTCCCTTCACCGGCTCGTCTTTCACGCCGAGGATCGACTCACACCAAGGTGGCACGTGGCACAGCCCTGTGGGAAAGCCTCGTGGGAAAGCCTCGAGGGACAGCCTCGAGGGAAAGCCACAGATCCCTTGATCCACGTGACAGGAAGCGTGACACTACTGCTGCAGCTCGGGAGGAAAGCGCACGTGCATGCCCCCACTCGAGACGAGGCCTGACTCCCCTGGGGAGACTCAGAAGCACCCCAAGATCCATGCCAACACTGGAGAGGAAACCTCAGGTTCCGGCCCCGACTCCACACAAGGACTGAGGCCCCGGCATGGACGGGAGAGGAATCCCGAGAGGTCCCCTAGCAACTCGCATGGGGACTGGCCTTTCCTGAGGCCACCAGAGCTGGTCCCTGAGGTCCCTGTCGTAACTCGAGAAGACCTGCCGCAACTCAAGAAAATCCAGGAGGTTCTCCCCTCCAGGCGAGATGGGGCCCATTTCCGCTGAGGCGTCTCGAGGCTGATCACACCTCACCTCTGGAACTTCGAAAGGGTCCTTCACACCCTTGGTGCAAATCCAGAAGTTCCCCGACCTAGCCGTCTCCACTCGAGAGGAATCACGAGGGTCCCGCCCACATCCAGAGGAGCCCCGTTTCCGCCTCGTAGCTCGAGATGAGGGATCCTTTCCCTGCTTCGTCGGGAAAGAGTTCCCGGCGTTCCCGTCGCATCTCAAGAGGAGGCCCTCTCAACAGGAACGGCGAGAGGAACTCCAGGGTCGTGCCACCATTCCAAGAGTCCCCCAGATGTCTCAGTCCATTCCAGAGGAACCTCTTTTCCCTTCACCGGCTCGTCTTTCACGCCGAGGATCGACTCACACCAAGGTGGCACGTGGCACAGCCCTGTGGGAAAGCCTCGTGGGAAAGCCTCGAGGGACAGCCTCGAGGGAAAGCCACAGATCCCTTGATCCACGTGACAGGAAGCGTGACACTACTGCTGCAGCTCGGGAGGAAAGCGCACGTGCATGCCCCCACTCGAGACGAGGCCTGACTCCCCTGGGGAGACTCAGAAGCACCCCAAGATCCATGGCAACACTGGAGAGGAATCGTCAGGTTCCGGCCCCGAATCCACACAAGGATTGAGGCCCCGGCATGGCCGGGAGAGGAATCCCGAGAGGTCCCCTAGCAACTCGCATGGGGACTGGCCTTTCCTGAGGCCACCAAAGCGGGTCCCTGAGGTCCCCGTCGTAACTCGAGAAGACCTGCCGCAACTCGAGAAAATCCAGGAGGTTCTCCCCTCCAGGCGAGATGAGGCCCATTTCCGCTGAGGCGTCTCGAGGCTGATCACACCTCCCCTCTGGAACTTCGAAAGGGTCCTTCACACCCTTGGTGCAAATCCAGAAGTTCCCCGACCTAGCCGTCTCCACTCGAGAGGAATCACGAGGGTCCCGCCCACATCCAGAGGAGCCCCGTTTCCGCCTCGTAGCTCGAGATGAGGGATCCTTTCCCTGCTTCGTCGGGAAAGAGTTCCCGGCGTTCCCGTCGCATCTCAAGAGGAGGCCCTCTCAACAGGAACGGCGAGAGGAACTCCAGGGTCGTGCCACCATTCCAAGAGTCCCCCAGATGTCTCAGTCCATTCCAGAGGAACCTCTTTTCCCTTCACCGGCTCGTCTTTCACGCCGAGGATCGACTCACACCAAGGTGGCACGTGGCACAGCCCTGTGGGAAAGCCTCGTGGGAAAGCCTCGAGGGACAGCCTCGAGGGAAAGCCACAGATCCCTTGATCCACGTGACAGGAAGCGTGACACTACTGCTGCAGCTCGGGAGGAAAGCGCACGTGCATGCCCCCACTCGAGACGAGGCCTGACTCCCCTGGGGAGACTCAGAAGCACCCCAAGATCCATGGCAACACTGGAGAGGAATCCTCAGGTTCCGGCCCCGACTCCACACAAGGACTGAGGCCCCGGCATGGACGGGAGAGGAATCCCGAGAGGTCCCCTAGCAACTCGCATGGGGACTGGCCTTTCCTGAGGCCACCAGAGCGGGTCCCTGAGGTCCCTGTCGTAACTCGAGAAGACCTGCCGCAACTGGAGAAAATCCAGGAGGTTCTCCCCTCCAGGCGAGATGAGGCCCATTTCCGCTGAGGCGTCTCGAGGCTGATCACACCTCACCTCTGGAACTTCGAAAGGGTCCTTCACACCCTTGGTGCAAATCCAGAAGTTCCCCGACCTAGCCGTCTCCACTCGAGAGGAATCACGAGGGTCCCGCCCACATCCAGAGAAGCCCCGTTTCCGCCTCGTAGCTCGAGATGAGG
This sequence comes from Budorcas taxicolor, assembly GCF_023091745.1. Lineage (NCBI taxonomy): Eukaryota > Metazoa > Chordata > Mammalia > Artiodactyla > Bovidae > Budorcas > Budorcas taxicolor. Next base: position 41,965 of record NW_026292653.1, read on the forward strand.
GATCCTTTCCCTGCTTCGTCGGGAAAGAGTTCCCGGCGTTCCCGTCGCATCTCAAGAGGAGGCCCTCTCAACAGGAACGGCGAGAGGAACTCCAGGGTCGTGCCACCATACCAAGAGTTCCCCAGATGTCTCAGTCCATTCCAGAGGAACCTCTTTTCCCTTCACGGGCTCGTCTTTCACGCCAAGGATCGACTCACACCAAGGTGGCACGTGGCACAGCCCTGTGGGAAAGCCTCGTGGAAAGCCTCGAGGGACAGCCTCGAGGGAAAGCCACAGATCCCCTGATCCACGTGACAGGAAGCGTGACACTACTGCTGCAGCTCGGGAGGAAAGCGCACGTGCATGCCCCCACTCGAGACGAGGCCTGACTCCCCTGGGGAGACTCAGAAGCACCCCAAGATCCATGGCAACACTGGAGAGGAATCCTCAGGTTCCGGCCCCGACTCCACACAAGGACTGAGGCCCCGGCATGGACGGGAGAGGAATCCCTAGAGGTCCCCTAGCAACTCGCATGGGGACTGGCCTTTCCTGAGGCCACCAGAGCGGGTCCCTGAGGTCCCTGTCGTAACTCGAGAAGACCTGCCGCAACTCGAGAAAATCCAGGAGGTTCTCCCCTCCAGGCGAGATGAGGCCCATTTGCGCTGAGGCGTCTCGAGGCTGATCACACCTCACCTCTGGAACTTCGAAAGGGTCCTTCACACCCTTGGTACAAATCCAGAAGTTCCCCGACCTAGCCGTCTCCACTCGAGAGGAATCACGAGGGTCCCGCCCACATCCAGAGGAGCCCCGTTTCCGCCTCGTAGCTCGAGATGAGTGATCCTTTCCCTGCTTCGTCGGGAAAGAGTTCCCGGCGTTCCCGTCGCATCTCAAGAGGAGGCCCTCTCAACAGGAACGGCGAGAGGAACTCCAGGGTCGTGCCACCATTCCAAGAGTCCCCCAGATGTCTCAGTCCATTCCAGAGGAACCTCTTTTCCCTGCACCGGGTCGTCTTTCACGCCGAGGATCGACTCACACCAAGGTGGCACGTGGCACAGCCCTGTGGGAAAGCCTCGTGGGAAAGCCTCGAGGGACAGCCTCGAGGGAAAGCCACAGATCCCTTGATCCACGTGACAGGAAGCGTGACACTACTGCTGCAGCTCGGGAGGAAAGCGCACGTGCATGCCCCACTCGAGACGAGGCCTGACTCCCCTGGGGAGACTCAGAAGCACCCCAAGATCCATGGCAACACTGGAGAGGAATCCTCAGGTTCCGGCCCCGACTCCACACAAGGACTGAGGCCCCGGCATGGACGGGAGAGGAATCCCGAGAGGTCCCCTAGCAACTCGCATGGGGACTGGCCTTTCCTGAGGCCACCAGAGCGGGTCCCTGAGGTCCCCGTCGTAACTCAAGAAGACCTGCCGCAACTCGAGAAAATCCAGGAGGTTCTCCCCTCCAGGCGAGATGAGGGCCCATTTCCGCTGAGGCGTCTCGAGGCTGATCACACCTCACCTCTGGAACTTCGAAAGGGTCCTTCACACCCTTGGTGCAAATCCAGAAGTTACCCGACTTACCCGTCACCACTCGAGAGGAATCACGAGGGTCCCGCCCACATCCAGAGGAGCCCCGTTTCCGCCTCGTAGCTCGAGATGAGGGATCCTTTCCCTGCTTCGTCGGGAAAGAGTTCCCGGCGTTCCCGTCGCATCTCAAGAGGAGGCCCTCTCAACAGGAACGGCGAGAGGAACTCCAGGGTCGTGCCACCATTGCAAGAGTCCCCCAGATGTCTCAGTCCATTCCAGAGGAACCTCTTTTCCCTTCACCGGCTCGTCTTTCACGCCGAGGATCGACTCACAACAAGGTGGCACGTGGCACAGCCCTGTGGGAAAGCCTCGTGGGAAAGCCTCGAGGGACAGCCTCGAGGGAAAGCCACAGATCCCTTGATCCACGTGACAGGAAGCGTGACACTACTGCTGCAGCTCGGGAGGAAAGCGCACGTGCATGCCCCCACACGAGACGAGGCCTGACTCCCCTGGGGAGACTCAGAAGCACCCCAAGATCCATGGCAGCACTGGAGAGGAATCCTCAGGTTCCGGCCCCGACTCCACACAAGGACTGAGGCCCCGGCATGGACGGGAGAGGAATCCCGAGAGGTCCCTAGCAACTCGCATGGGGACTGGCCTTTCCTGAGGCCACCAGAGCGGGTCCCTGAGGTCCCCGTCGTAACTCGAGAAGACCTGCCGCAACTCGAGAAAATCCAGGAGGTTCTCCCCTCCAGGAGAGATGAGGCCCATTTCCGCTGAGTCGTCTCGAGGCTGATCACACCTCACCTCTGGAACTTCGAAAGGGTCCTTCACACCCTTGGTGCAAATCCAGAAGTTCCCCGACCTAGCCGTCTCCACTCGAGAGGAATCACGAGGGTCCCGCCCACATCCAGAGGAGCCCCGTTTCCGCCTCGTAGCTCGAGATGAGGGATCCTTTCCCTGCTTCGTCGGGAAAGAGTTCCCGCCGTTCCCCTCGCATCTCAAGAGGAGGCCCTCTCAACAGGAACGGCGAGAGGAACTCCAGGGTCGTGCCACCATTCCAAGAGTCCCCCAGATGTCTCAGTCCATTCCAGAGGAACCTCTTTTCCCTTCACCGGCTCGTCTTTCACGCCGAGGATCGACTCACACCAAGGTGGCACGTGGCACAGCCCTGTGGGAAAGCCTCGTGGGAAAGCCTCGAGGGACAGCCTCGAGGGAAAGCCACAGATCCCTTGATCCACGTGACAGGAAGCGTGACACTACTGCTGCAGCTCGGGAGGAAAGCGCACGTGCATGCCCCCACTCGAGACGAGGCCTGACTCCCCAGGGGAGACTCAGAAGCACCCCAAGATCCATGGCAACACTGGAGAGGAATCGTCAGGTTCCGGCCCCGACTCCACACAAGGATTGAGGCCCCGGCATGGCCGGGAGAGGAATCCCGAGAGGTCCCCTAGCAACTCGCATGGGGACTGGCCTTTCCTGAGGCCACCAGAGCGGGTCCCTGAGGTCCCCGTCGTAACTCAAGAAGACCTGCCGCAACTCGAGAAAATCCAGGAGGTTCTCCCCTCCAGGCGAGATGAGGCCCATTTCCGCTGAGGCGTCTCGAGGCTGATCACACCTCACCTCTGGAACTTCGAAAGGGTCCTTCACACCCTTGGTGCAAATCCAGAAGTTACCCGACTTACCCGTCACCACTCGAGAGGAATCACGAGGGTCCCGCCCACATCCAGAGGAGCCCCGTTTCCGCCTCGTAGCTCGAGATGAGGGATCCTTTCCCTGCTTCGTCGGGAAAGAGTTCCCGGCGTTCCCGTCGCATCTCAAGAGGAGGCCCTCTCAACAGGAACGGCGAGAGGAACTCCAGGGTCGTGCCACCATTGCAAGAGTCCCCCAGATGTCTCAGTCCATTCCAGAGGAACCTCTTTTCCCTTCACCGGCTCGTCTTTCACGCCGAGGATCGACTCACAACAAGGTGGCACGTGGCACAGCCCTGTGGGAAAGCCTCGTGGGAAAGCCTCGAGGGACAGCCTCGAGGGAAAGCCACAGATCCCTTGATCCACGTGACAGGAAGCGTGACACTACTGCTGCAGCTCGGGAGGAAAGCGCACGTGCATGCCCCCACACGAGACGAGGCCTGACTCCCCTGGGGAGACTCAGAAGCACCCCAAGATCCATGGCAACACTGGAGAGGAAACCGGCCCCGACTCCACACAAGGACTGAGGCACCGGCATGGACGGGAGAGGAATCCCCGAGAGGTCCCCTAGCAACTCGCATGGGGACTGGCCTTTCCTGAGGCCACCAGAGCGGGTCCCTGAGGTCCCCGTTGTAACTCGAGAAGAACTGCCGCAACTCGAGAAAATCCAGGAGGTTCTCCCCTCCAGGCGAGATGAGGCCCATTTCCGCTGAGGCGTCTCGAGGCTGATCACACCTCACCTCTGGAAATTCGAAAGGGTCCTTCACACCCTTGGTGCAAATCCAGAAGTTCCCCGACCTAGCCGTCTCCACTCGAGAGGAATCACGAGGTTCCCGCCGACATCCAGAGGAGCCCCGTTTCCGCCTCGTAGCTCGAGATGAGGGATCCTTTCCCTGCTTCGTCGGGAAAGAGTTCCCGGCGTTCCCGTCGCATCTCAAGAGGAGGCCCTCTCAACAGGAACGGCGAGAGGAACTCCAGGGTCGTGTCACCATTCCAAGAGTCCCCCAGATGTCTCAGTCCATTCCAGAGGAACCTCTATTCCCTTCACCGGCTCGTCTTTCACGCCGAGGATCGACTCACACCAAGGTGGCACGTGGCACAGCCCTGTGGGAAAGCCTCGTGGGAAAGCCTCGAGGGACAGCCTCGAGGGAAAGCCACAGATCCCTTGATCCACGTGACAGGAAGCGTGACACTACTGCTGCAGCTCGGGAGGAAAGCGCACGTGCATGCCCCCACTCGAGACGAGGCCTGACTCCCCTGGGGAGACTCAGAAGCACCCCAAGATCCATGGCAACACTGGAGAGGAATCCTCAGGTTCCGGCCCCGACTCCACACAAGGACTGAGGCCCCGGCATGGACGGGAGAGGAATCCCGAGAGGTCCCCTAGCAACTCGCATGGGGACTGGCCTTTCCTGAGGCCACCAGAGCGGGTCCCTGAGGTCCCTGTCGTAACTCGAGAAGACCTGCCGCAACTGGAGTAAATCCAGGAGGTTCTCCCCTCCAGGCGAGATGAGGCCCATTTCCACTGAGGCGTCTCGAGGCTGATCACACCTCACCTCTGGAACTTCGAAAGGGTCCTTCACACCCTTGGTGCAAATCCAGAAGTTCCCCGACCTAGCCGTCTCCACTCGAGAGGAATCACGAGGGTCCCGCCCACATCCAGAGGAGCCCCGTTTCCGCCTCGTAGCTCGAGATGAGGGATCCTTTCCCTGCTTCGTCGCGAAAGAGTTCCCGGCGTTCCCGTCGCATCTCAAGAGGAGGCCCTCTCAACAGGAACGGCGAGAGGAACTCCAGGGTCGTGCCACCATTCCAAGAGTCCCCCAGATGTCTCAGTCCATTCCAGAGGAACCTCTATTCCCTTCACCGGCTCGTCTTTCACGCCGAGGATCGACTCACACCAAGGTGGCACGTGGCACAGCCCTGTGGGAAAGCCTCGTGGGAAAGCCTCGAGGGACAGCCTCGAGGGAAAGCCACAGATCCCTTGATCCACGTGACAGGAAGCGTGACACTACTGCTGCAGCTCGGGAGGAAAGCGCACGTGCATTCCCCCACTCGAGACGATGCCTGACTCCCCTGGGGAGACTCAGAAGCACCCCAAGATCCATGGCAACAATGGAGAGGAATCCTCAGGTTCCGGCCCCGACTCCACACAAGGACTGAGGCCCCGGCATGGACGGGAGAGGAATCCCGAGAGGTCCCCTAGCAACTCGCATGGGGACTGGCATTTCCTGAGGCCACCAGAGCGGGTCCCTGAGGTCCCCGTCGTAACTCGAGAAGACCTGCCGCAACTGAAGAAAATCCAGGCGGTTCTCCCCTCCAGGCGAGATGAGGCCCATTTCCTCTGAGGCGTCTCGAGGCTGATCACACCTCACCTCTGGAACTTCGAAAGGGTCCTTCACACCCTTGGTGCAAATCCAGAAGTTCCCCGACATACCCGTCTCCACTCGAGAGGAATCACGAGGGTCCCGCCCACATCCAGAGGAGCCCCGTTTCCGCCTCGTAGCTCGAGATGAGGGATCCTTTCCCTGCTTCGTCGGGAAAGAGTTCCCGGCGTTCCCGTCGCATCTCAAGAGGAGGCCCTCTCAACAGGAACGGCGAGAGGAACTCCAGGCTCGTGCCACCATTCCAAGAGTCCCCCAGATGTCTCAGTCCATTCCAGAGGAACCTCTTTTCCCTTCACCGGCTCGTCTTTCACGCCGAGGATCGACTCACACCAAGGTGGCACGTGGCACAGCCCTGTGGGAAAGCCTCGTGGGAAAGCCTCGAGGGACAGCCTCGAGGGAAAGCCACAGATCCCTTGATCCACGTGACAGGAAGCGTGACACTACTGCTGCAGCTCGGGAGGAAAGCGCACGTGCATGCCCCCACTCGAGACGAGGCTTGACTCCCCAGGGGAGACTCAGAAGCACCCCAAGATCCATGGCAACACTGGAGAGGAATCGTCAGGTTCCGGCCCCGACTCCACACAAGGATTGAGGCCCCGGCATGGCCGGGAGAGGAATCCCGAGAGGTCCCCTAGCAACTCGCATGGGGACTGGCCTTTGCTGAGGCCACCAGAGCGGGTCCCTGAGGTCCCCGTCGTAACTCGAGAAGACCTGCCGCAACTCGAGAAAATCCAGGAGGTTCTCCCCTCCAGGCGAGATGAGGCCCATTTCCGCTGAGGCGTCTCGAGGCTGATCACACCTCCCCTCTGGAACTTCGAAAGGGTCCTTCACACCCTTGGTGCAAATCCAGAAGTTCCCCGACCTAGCCGTCTCCACTCGAGAGGAATCACGAGGGTCCCGCCCACATCCAGAGGAGCCCCGTTTCCGCCTCGTAGCTCGAGATGAGGGATCCTTTCCCTGCTTCGTCGGGAAAGAGTTCCCGGCGTTCCCGTCGCATCTCAAGAGGAGGCCCTCTCAACAGGAACGGCGAGAGGAACTCCAGGGTCGTGCCACCATTCCGAGTCCCCCAGATGTCTCAGTCCATTCCAGAGGAACCTCTTTTCCCTTCACCGGCTCGTCTTTCACGCCGAGGATCGACTCACACCAAGGTGGCACGTGGCACAGGCCTGTGGGAAAGCCTCGTGGGAAAGCCTCGAGGGACAGCCTCGAGGGAAAGCCACAGATCCCTTGATCCACGTGACAGGAAGCGTGACACTACTGCTGCAGCTCGGGAGGAAAGCGCACGTGCATGCCCCACTCAAGACGAGGCCTGACTCCGCTGGGGAGACTCAGAAGCACCCCAAGATCCATGGCAACACTGGAGAGGAATCCTCAGGTTCCGGCCCCGACTCCACACAAGGACTGAGGCCCCGGCATGGACGGGAGAGGAATCCCGAGAGGTCCCCTAGCAACTCGTATGGGGACTGGTCTTTCCTGAGGCCACCAGAGCGGGTCTCTGAGGTCCCCGTCGTAACTCGAGAAGACCTGCCGCAACTCGAGAAAATCCAGGAGGTTCTCCCCTCCAGGCGACATGAGGCCCATTTCCGCTGAGGCGTCTCGAGGCTGATCACACCTCCCCTCTGGAACTTCGAAAGGGTCCTTCACACTCTTGGTGCAAATCCAGAAGTTCCCCGACCTAGCCGTCTCCACTCGAGAGGAATCACGAGGGTCCCGCCCACAGCCAGAGGAGCCCCGTTTCCGCCTCGTAGCTCGAGATGAGGGATCCTTTCCCTGCTTCGTCGGGAAAGAGTTCCCGGCGTTCCCGTCCCATCTCAAGAGGAGGCCCTCTCAACAGGAACGGCGAGAGGAACTCCAGGGTCGTGCCACCATTCCAAGAGTCCCCCAGATGTCTCAGTCCATTCCAGAGGAACCTCTTTTCCCTTCACCGGCTCGTCTTTCACGCCGAGGATCGACTCACACCAAGGTGGCACGTGGCACAGCCCTGTGGGAAAGCCTCGTGGGTAAGCCTCGAGGGACAGCCTCGAGGGAAAGCCACAGATCCCTTGATCCACGTGACAGGAAGCGTGACACTACTGCTGCAGCTCGGGAGGAAAGCGCACGTGCATGCCCCCACTCGAGACGAGGCCTGACTCCCCTGGGGAGATTCAGAAGCACCCCAAGATCCATGGCAACACTGGAGAGGAATCCTCAGGTTCCGGCCCCGACTCCACACAAGGACTGAGGCCCCGGCATGGACGGGAGAGGAATCCCGAGAGGTCCCCTAGCAACTCGCATGGGGACTGGCCTTTCCTGAGGCCACCAGAGCGGGTCCCTGAGGTCCCCGTCGTAACTCGAGAAGACCTGCCGCAACTCGAGAAAATCCAGGAGGTTCTCCCCTCCAGGCGAGATGAGGCCCATTTCCGCTGAGGCGTCTCGAGGCTGATCACACCTCACCTCTGGAACTTCGAAAGGGTCCTTCACACCCTTGGTGCAAATCCAGAAGTTCCCCGACATACCCGTCTCCACTCGAGAGGAATCACGAGGGTCCCGCCCACATCCAGAGGAGCCCCGTTTCCGCCTCGTAGCTCGAGATGAGGGATCCTTTCCCTGCTTCGTCGGGAAAGAGTTCCCGGCGTTCCCGTCGCATCTCAAGAGGAGGCCCTCTCAACAGGAACGGCGAGAGGAACTCCATGGTCATGCCACCATTCCAAGAGTCCCCCAGATGTCTCAGTCCATTCCAGAGGAACCTCTTTTCCCTTCACCGGCTCGTCTTTCACGCCGAGGATCGACTCACACCAAGGTGGCACGTGGCACAGCCCTGTGGGAAAGCCTCGTGGGAAAGCCTCGAGGGACAGCCTCGAGGGAAAGCCACAGATCCCTTGATCCACGTGACAGGAAGCGTGACACTACTGCTGCAGCTCGGGAGGAAAGCGCACGTGCATGCCCCCACTCGAGACGAGGCCTGACTCCCCTGGGGAGACTCAGAAGCACCCCAAGATCCATGGCAACACTGGAGAGGAATCCTCAGGTTCCGGCCCCGACTCCACACAAGGACTGAGGCCCCGGCATGGACGGGAGAGGAATCCCGAGAGGTCCCCTAGCAACTCGCATGGGGACTGGCCTTTCCTGAGGCCACCAGAGCGGGTCCCTGAGGTCCCCGTCGTAACTCGAGAAGACCTGCCGCAACTGGAGAAAATCCAGGCGGTTCTCCCCTCCAGGCGAGATGAGGCCCATTTCCGCTGAGGCGTCTCGAGGCTGATCACACCTCACCTCTGGAACTTCGAAAGGGTCCTTCACACCCTTGGTGCAAATCCAGAAGTTCCCCGACCTAGCCGTCTCCACTCGAGAGGAATCACGAGGGTCCCGCCGACATCCAGAGGAGCCCCGTTTCCGCCTCGTAGCTCGAGATGAGGGATCCTTTCCCTGCTTCGTCGCGAAAGAGTTCCCGGCGTTCCCGTCGCATCTCAAGAGGAGGCCCTCTCAACAGGAACGGCGAGAGGAACTCCAGGGTCGTGCCACCATTCCAAGAGTCCCCCAGATGTCTCAGTCCATTCCAGAGGAACCTCTATTCCCTTCACCGGCTCGTCTTTCACGCCGAGGATCGACTCACACCAAGGTGGCACGTGGCACAGCCCTGTGGGAAAGCCTCGTGGGAAAGCCTCGAGGGACAGCCTCGAGGGAAAGCCACAGATCCCTTGATCCACGTGACAGGAAGCGTGACACTACTGCTGCAGCTCGGGAGGAAAGCGCACGTGCATGCCCCCACTCGAGACGAGGCCTGACTCCCCTGGGGAGACTCAGCAGCACCCCAAGATCCATGGCAACACTGGAGAGGAATCCTCAGGTTCCGGCCCCGACTCCACACAAGGACTGAGGCCCCGGCATGGACGGGAGAGGAATCCCGAGAGGTCCCCTAGCAACTCGCATGGGGACTGGCCTTTCCTGAGGCCACCAGAGCGGGTCCCTGAGGTCCCCGTCGTAACTCGAGAAGACCTGCCGCAACTGGAGAAAATCCAGGCGGTTCTCCCCTCCAGGCGAGATGAGGCCCATTTCCGCTGAGGCGTCTCGAGGCTGATCACACCTCACCTCTGGAACTTCGAAAGGGTCCTTCACACCCTTGGTGCAAATCCAGAAGTTCCCCGACATACCCGTCTCCACTCGAGAGGAATCACGAGGGTCCCGCCCACATCCAGAGGAGCCCCGTTTCCGCCTCGTAGCTCGAGATGAGGGATCCTTTCCCTGCTTCGTCGGGAAAGAGTTCCCGGCGTTCCCGTCGCATCTCAAGAGGAGGCCCTCTCAACAGGAACGGCGAGAGGAACTCCAGGGTCGTGCCACCATTCCAAGAGTCCCCCAGATGTCTCAGTCCATTCCAGAGGAACCTCTTTTCCCTTCACCGGCTCGTCTTTCACGCCGAGGATCGACTCACACCAAGGTGGCACGTGGCACAGCCCTGTGGGAAAGCCTCGTGGGAAAGCCTCGAGGGACAGCCTCGAGGGAAAGCCACAGATCCCTTGATCCACGTGACAGGAAGCGTGACACTACTGCTGCAGCTCGGGAGGAAAGCGCACGTGCATGCCCCCACTCGAGACGAGGCTTGACTCCCCAGGGGTGACTCAGAAGCACCCCAAGATCCATGGCAACACTGGAGAGGAATCGTCAGGTTCCGGCCCCGACTCCACACAAGGATTGAGGCCCCGGCATGGCCGGGAGAGGAATCCCGAGAGGTCCCCTAGCAACTCGCATGGGGACTGGCCTTTCCTGAGGCCACCAGAGCGGGTCCCTGAGGTCCCCGTCGTAACTCGAGAAGACCTGCCGCAACTCGAGAAAATCCAGGAGGTTCTCCCCTCCAGGCGAGATGAGGCCCATTTCCGCTGAGGCGTCTCGAGGCTGATCACACCTCCCCTCTGGAACTTCGAAAGGGTCCTTCACACCCTTGGTGCAAATCCAGAAGTTCCCCGACCTAGCCGTCTCCACTCGAGAGGAATCACGAGGGTCCCGCCCACATCCAGAGGAGCCCCGTTTCCGCCTCGTAGCTCGAGATGAGGGATCCTTTCCCTGCTTCGTCGGGAAAGAGTTCCCGGCGTTCCCGTCGCATCTCAAGAGGAGGCCCTCTCAACAGGAACGGCGAGAGGAACTCCAGGGTCGTGCCACCATTCCAAGAGTCCCCCAGATGTCTCAGTCCATTCCAGAGGAACCTCTTTTCCCTTCACCGGCTCGTCTTTCACGCCGAGGATCGACTCACACCAAGGTGGCACGTAGCACAGCCCTGTGGGAAAGCCTCGTGGGTAAGCCTCGAGGGACAGCCTCGAGGGAAAGCCACAGATCCCTTGATCCACGTGACAGGAAGCGTGACACTACTGCTGCAGCTCGGGAGGAAAGCGCACGTGCATGCCCCCACTCGAGACGAGGCCTGACTCCCCTGGGGAGACTCAGAAGCACCCCAAGATCCATGGCAACACTGGAGAGGAATCCTCAGGTTCCGGCCCCGACTCCACACAAGGACTGAGGCCCCGGCATGGACGGGAGAGGAATCCCGAGAGGTCCCCTAGCAACTCGCATGGGGACTGGCCTTTCCTGAGGCCACCAGAGCGGGTCCCTGAGGTCCCCGTCGTAACTCGAGAAGACCTGCCGCAACTCGAGAAAATCCAGGCGGTTCTCCCCTCCAGGCGAGATGAGGCCCATTTCCGCTGAGGCGTCTCGAGGCTGATCACACCTCACCTCTGGAACTTCGAAAGGGTCCTTCACACCCTTGGTGCAAATCCAGAAGTTCCCCGACATACCCGTCTCCACTCGAGAGGAATCACGAGGGTCCCGCCCACATCCAGAGGAGCCCCGTTTCCGCCTCGTAGCTCGAGATGAGGGATCCTTTCCCTGCTTCGTCGGGAAAGAGTTCCCGGCGTTCCCGTCGCATCTCAAGAGGAGGCCCTCTCAACAGGAACGGCGAGAGGAACTCCAGGCTCGTGCCACCATTCCAAGAGTCCCCCAGATGTCTCAGTCCATTCCAGAGGAACCTCTTTTCCCTTCACCGGCTCGTCTTTCACGCCGAGGATCGACTCACACCAAGGTGGCACGTGGCACAGCCCTGTGGGAAAGCCTCGTGGGAAAGCCTCGAGGGACAGCCTCGAGGGAAAGCCACAGATCCCTTGATCCACGTGACAGGAAGCGTGACACTACTGCTGCAGCTCGGGAGGAAAGCGCACGTGCATGCCCCCACTCGAGACGAGGCTTGACTCCCCAGGGGAGACTCAGAAGCACCCCAAGATCCATGGCAACACTGGAGAGGAATCGTCAGGTTCCGGCCCCGACTCCACACAAGGATTGAGGCCCCGGCATGGCCGGGAGAGGAATCCCGAGAGGTCCCCTAGCAACTCGCATGGGGACTGGCCTTTCCTGAGGCCACCAGAGCGGGTCCCTGAGGTCCCCGTCGTAACTCGAGAAGACCTGCCGCAACTCGAGAAAATCCAGGAGGTTCTCCCCTCCAGGCGAGATGAGGCCCATTTCCGCTGAGGCGTCTCGAGGCTGATCACACCTCCCCTCTGGAACTTCGAAAGGGTCCTTCACACCCTTGGTGCAAATCCAGAAGTTCCCCGACCTAGCCGTCTCCACTCGAGAGGAATCACGAGGGTCCCGCCCACATCCAGAGGAGCCCCGTTTCCGCCTCGTAGCTCGAGATGAGGGATCCTTTCCCTGCTTCGTCGGGAAAGAGTTCCCGGCGTTCCCGTCGCATCTCAAGAGGAGGCCCTCTCAACAGGAACGGCGAGAGGAACTCCAGGGTCGTGCCACCATTCGAGAGTCCCCCAGATGTCTCAGTCTATTCCAGAGGAACCTCTTTTCCCTTCACCGGCTCGTCTTTCACGCCGAGGATCGACTCACACCAAGGTGGCACGTGGCACAGGCCTGTGGGAAAGCCTCGTGGGAAAGCCTCGAGGGACAGCCTCGAGGGAAAGCCACAGATCCCTTGATCCACGTGACAGGAAGCGTGACACTACTGCTGCAGCTCGGGAGGAAAGCGCACGTGCATGCCCCACTCAAGACGAGGCCTGACTCCCCTGGGGAGACTCAGAAGCACCCCAAGATCCATGGCAACACTGGAGAGGAATCCTCAGGTTCCGGCCCCGACTCCACACAAGGACTGAGGCCCCGGCATGGACGGGAGAGGAATCCCGAGAGGTCCCCTAGCAACTCGTATGGGGACTGGTCTTTCCTGAGGCCACCAGAGCGGGTCTCTGAGGTCCCCGTCGTAACTCGAGAAGACCTGCCGCAACTCGAGAAAATCCAGGAGGTTCTCCCCTCCAGGCGAGATGAGGCCCATTTCCGCTGAGGCGTCTCGAGGCTGATCACACCTCCCCTCTGGAACTTCGAAAGGGTCCTTCACACTCTTGGTGCAAATCCAGAAGTTCCCCGACCTAGCCGTCTCCACTCGAGAGGAATCACGAGGGTCCCGCCCACAACCAGAGGAGCCCCGTTTCCGCCTCGTAGCTCGAGATGAGGGATCCTTTCCCTGCTTCGTCGGGAAAGAGTTCCCGGCGTTCCCGTCCCATCTCAAGAGGAGGCCCTCTCAACAGGAACGGCGAGAGGAACTCCAGGGTCGTGCCACCATTCCAAGAGTCCCCCAGATGTCTCAGTCCATTCCAGAGGAACCTCTTTTCCCTTCACCGGCTCGTCTTTCACGCCGAGGATCGACTCACACCAAGGTGGCACGTGGCACAGCCCTGTGGGAAAGCCTCGTGGGTAAGCCTCGAGGGACAGCCTCGAGGGAAAGCCACAGATCCCTTGATCCACGTGACAGGAAGCGTGACACTACTGCTGCAGCTCGGGAGGAAAGCGCACGTGCATGCCCCCACTCGAGACGAGGCCTGACTCCCCTGGGGAGACTCAGAAGCACCCCAAGATCCATGGCAACACTGGAGAGGGAATCCTCAGGTTCCGGCCCCGACTCCACACAAGGACTGAGGCCCCGGCATGGACGGAGAGGAATCCCGAGAGGTCCCCTAGCAACTCGCATGGGGACTGGCCTTTCCTGAGGCCACCAGAGCGGGTCCCTGAGGTCCCCGTCGTAACTCGAGAAGACCTGCCGCAACTCGAGAAAATCCAGGCGGTTCTCCCCTCCAGGCGAGATGAGGCCCATTTCCGCTGAGGCGTCTCGAGGCTGATCACACCTCACCTCTGGAACTTCGAAAGGGTCCTTCACACCCTTGGTGCAAATCCAGAAGTTCCCCGACATACCCGTCTCCACTCGAGAGGAATCACGAGGGTCCCGCCCACATCCAGAGGAGCCCCGTTTCCGCCTCGTAGCTCGAGATGAGGGATCCTTTCCCTGCTTCGTCGGGAAAGAGTTCCCGGCGTTCCCGTCGCATCTCAAGAGGAGGCCCTCTCAACAGGAACGGCGAGAGGAACTCCATGGTCGTGCCACCATTCCAAGAGTCCCCCAGATGTCTCAGTCCATTCCAGAGGAACCTCTTTTCCCTTCACCAGCTCGTCTTTCACGCCGAGGATCGACTCACACCAAGGTGGCACGTGGCACAGCCCTGTGGGAAAGCCTCGTGGGAAAGCCTCGAGGGACAGCCTCGAGGGAAAGCCACAGATCCCTTGATCCACGTGACAGGAAGCGTGACACTACTGCTGCAGCTCGGGAGGAAAGCGCACGTGCATGCCCCCACTCGAGACGAGGCCTGACTCCCCTGGGGAGACTCAGAAGCACCCCAAGATCCATGGCAACACTGGAGAGGAATCCTCAGGTTCCGGCCCCGACTCCACACAAGGACTGAGGCCCCGGCATGGACGGGAGAGGAATCCCGAGAGGTCCCCTAGCAACTCGCATGGGGACTGGCCTTTCCTGAGGCCACCAGAGCGGGTCCCTGAGGTCCCCGTCGTAACTCGAGAAGACCTGCTGCAACTGGAGAAAATCCAGGCGGTTCTCCCCTCCAGGCGAGATGAGGCCCATTTCCGCTGAGGCGTCTCGAGGCTGATCACACCTCACCTCTGGAACTTCGAAAGGGTCCTTCACACCCTTGGTGCAAATCCAGAAGTTCCCCGACCTAGCCGTCTCCACTCGAGAGGAATCACGAGGGTCCCGCCGACATCCAGAGGAGCCCCGTTTCCGCCTCGTAGCTCGAGATGAGGGATCCTTTCCCTGCTTCGTCGCGAAAGAGTTCCCGGCGTTCCCGTCGCATCTCAAGAGGAGGCCCTCTCAACAGGAACGGCGAGAGGAACTCCAGGGTCGTGCCACCATTCCAAGAGTCCCCCAGATGTCTCAGTCCATTCCAGAGGAACCTCTATTCCCTTCACCGGCTCGTCTTTCACGCCGAGGATCGACTCACACCAAGGTGGCACGTGGCACAGCCCTGTGGGAAAGCCTCGTGGGAAAGCCTCGAGGGACAGCCTCGAGGGAAAGCCACAGATCCCTTGATCCACGTGACAGGAAGCGTGACACTACTGCTGCAGCTCGGGAGGAAAGCGCACGTGCATGCCCCCACTCGAGACGAGGCCTGACTCCCCTGGGGAGACTCAGAAGCACCCCAAGATCCATGGCAACACTGGAGAGGAATCCTCAGGTTCCGGCCCCGACTCCACACAAGGACTGAGGCCCCGGCATGGACGGGAGAGGAATCCCGAGAGGTCCCCTAGCAACTCGCATGGGGACTGGCCTTTCCTGAGGCCACCAGAGCGGGTCCCTGAGGTCCCCGTCGTAACTCGAGAAGACCTGCCGCAACTGGAGAAAATCCAGGCGGTTCTCCCCTCCAGGCGAGATGAGGCCCATTTCCGCTGAGGCGTCTCGAGGCTGATCACACCTCACCTCTGGAACTTCGAAAGGGTCCTTCACACCCTTGGTGCAAATCCAGAAGTTCCCCGACATACCCGTCTCCACTCGAGAGGAATCACGAGGGTCCCGCCCACATCCAGAGGAGCCCCGTTTCCGCCTCGTAGCTCGAGATGAGGGATCCTTTCCCTGCTTCGTCGGGAAAGAGTTCCCGGCGTTCCCGTCGCATCTCAAGAGGAGGCCCTCTCAACAGGAACGGCGAGAGGAACTCCAGGGTCGTGCCACCATTCCAAGAGTCCCCCAGATGTCTCAGTCCATTCCAGAGGAACCTCTTTTCCCTTCACCGGCTCGTCTTTCACGCCGAGGATCGACTCACACCAAGGTGGCACGTGGCACAGCCCTGTGGGAAAGCCTCGTGGGAAAGCCTCGAGGGACAGCCTCGAGGGAAAGCCACAGATCCCTTGATCCACGTGACAGGAAGCGTGACACTACTGCTGCAGCTCGGGAGGAAAGCGCACGTGCATGCCCCCACTCGAGACGAGGCTTGACTCCCCAGGGGAGACTCAGAAGCACCCCAAGATCCATGGCAACACTGGAGAGGAATCGTCAGGTTCCGGCCCCGACTCCACACAAGGATTGAGGCCCCGGCATGGCCGGGAGAGGAATCCCGAGAGGTCCCCTAGCAACTCGCATGGGGACTGGCCTTTCCTGAGGCCACCAGAGCGGGTCCCTGAGGTCCCCGTCGTAACTCGAGAAGACCTGCCGCAACTCGAGAAAATCCAGGAGGTTCTCCCCTCCAGGCAAGATGAGGCCCATTTCCGCTGAGGCGTCTCGAGGCTGATCACACCTCCCCTCTGGAACTTCGAAAGGGTCCTTCACACCCTTGGTGCAAATCCAGAAGTTCCCCGACCTAGCCGTCTCCACTCGAGAGGAATCACGAGGGTCCCGCCCACATCCAGAGGAGCCCCGTTTCCGCCTCGTAGCTCGAGATGAGGGATCCTTTCCCTGCTTCGTCGGGAAAGAGTTCCCGGCGTTCCCGTCGCATCTCAAGAGGAGGCCCTCTCAACAGGAACGGCGAGAGGAACTCCAGGGTCGTGCCACCATTCCAAGAGTCCCCCAGATGTCTCAGTCCATTCCAGAGGAACCTCTTTTCCCTTCACCGGCTCGTCTTTCACGCTGAGGATCGACTCACACCAAGGTGGCACGTAGCACAGCCCTGTGGGAAAGCCTCGTGGGTAAGCCTCGAGGGACAGCCTCGAGGGAAAGCCACAGATCCCTTGATCCACGTGACAGGAAGCGTGACACTACTGCTGCAGCTCGGGAGGAAAGCGCACGTGCATGCCCCCACTCGAGACGAGGCCTGACTCCCCTGGGGAGACTCAGAAGCACCCCAAGATCCATGGCAACACTGGAGAGGAATCCTCAGGTTCCGGCCCCGACTCCACACAAGGACTGAGGCCCCGGCATGGACGGGAGAGGAATCCCGAGAGGTCCCCTAGCAACTCGCATG